>NC_135503.1:14444078-14580099 GCF_052857255.1 Amblyomma americanum | reverse complement strand
GAATTCACTTTGTTAAACTGATGTGAAAACCTCCAGGCGCGCTTTCAGAGAAGGTTATATTGAACTAAAGAGCATCGCGATAAACATCACGGTGACCATCGAGCACGCGGTGATCGAGAACATCAGGGGGAAGAACACATGCAGTGAAACGACATATAATGGCGGCGCAAATTCCGCCATTGTACGGTGTTTGTGGACACTGTATACGCACTGTATAACCATTGTAGACAAAATGTCCCTAACACTGTCAGGTGTCAACAAGGCCAATTAGACCAGGTGTTTGTATACATCTTTGGAACGTATCCCTCACGCACTGAATATTTGAAGTCGACTGGCCTTGCTGCGCGCTCAACTCACAGCCTTATACCATGGCCGCAACTGTAGCGGTCAACTTTACCCACTGCTCGGACTTCAGTTCTGGGCGCCACGGCTTCCGGACAAGTTTGGTAGGCGGAACTTTCGCATTCAGAGAAGAGCCTTGTCAAAAAAAAAAAAAAAACACAGGCGAAAGAGAAGGAACGCGCGGAGCGGAAGGGAGGCTTCTCCTCTCCAGCTCTGTGGCTTCCTGTTTGTCCGGTCGCTCGCGCGGACGACCAAATGAGCCGCCGCATCTATTCCGGGCGGTGCGCATTTTCTTCAAAGCCGCCGCTGAAACTCTCAGGAAATCTGCCTCCTCCTCTTTGGAGGCTCGCACAAGTCCATTTGCATTTCTACAAAACTTGACTTATGCGCTCCTGCATGCGTCAGCTTTCTCTCGGAACAAGGTTTGCCGAATTGGACCTTGCACCGCTTCCCCGCCCCGTCTGTGTACTCTCTCTCTCTCTCTCTCTCTCTCTCTCTCTCTCTCTCTCTCTCTCTCTCTCTCTCTCTCTCTCTCTTTCTTTCTTTCTTATTTATTTTGCTCTTTTTTTTTCTTCTGAACATGTCTCGTTGGCTAGCACATCCTTACTTCACAAACCGTCGCCTTCCAGTGTACCCTGCAGAAACAAACAAAACTAAAAAGACTTAAGAATGCGGTGACCAAAATGAGGAACGTAGCTCGGGAAAAAGTTTTTTAAGAATATGAAAATTTAATTCGTTCTTCCGCCTCCTGTGTGTTTACTTTCATATCCGGTGAGCGCCGGAGATTGGCAGATATTCACAAGATGTTTGTAGCGTCTCGTCAGCGTGCTTTTAGAGGAATGCTCAAAACCCCAACTCTGACATTCTTCAGGGTGGCTTCTTACTCGGGTATGCATATTACTCCTTGGATCTCGACCCGAGAACAGGATGTCTCGTTAGTACGAAAAGACGTAAACTGTCTGGCCAATTTTTTCGGGACCGCCGGCGCGCAGGCGTATAAATGTCACGGAAGCGCATCTTTAAGGTGGCTGTGTTTACATCGCTCGCTCTCTGCACCCATGGTTAAGGTTTAGAACTTCAAGCACGCTCATAATTAACTCTCGTTGCTGTGTGTTGGTATGTTATGCCCATATTATTATGTGTGCTCAGCACAAATTATGAGCAGTGCGATGGAAAAAGATATGGCTCCCCATCATTTTAGTCGTCACTAACGAGGAAAGAATATGACCTTTAAAATTCGTGCAGCACATAATTAGTTCCTCTTTTAGTCCGCGTATGAATCACGACCGATGTTGATAAGCACTTGAAAGGCTGGTTAACCACAGGCTGCATCCCCTTATACGAAACCGCACAGAATAAACGACCAAGAAAACTGAGCTTTGAGACTCCTGAGGCTTTCTCAGCGTTTCCTCCTCTTCATCATATACCGAGTACGCGCGTAAGTGCGCTCCATTTTCGAAGCAATCGATCTCAGAAGAGTTCCGCTTTTAGCCGCTGTACTTACTGTGCCCCTTTTTAAGACCCGTAACGCACACGTACTTAATCGAAAGCAAACAAACACACAACGGTCACTGCACACACAAGTCTTCCTGCCAACCCGGTCCATATTGCGGGCAACCTTTCGCACGCACCCACGGCAACAATATTACACGCTTCAGTTTATTTTATATTGATTTCGGTGCCGTCCGCTTTTGCACGCTTCGTGTAGACCAAATCTCGTGTGATCTAGAAAGGAGTCCCGGGTCCGAGCAGAAAATAATAAAAATAGAATAAGTCGTGATTCGCGCGCTCTGCACGAAACGAACCTTTGCTCGCCGCATGGACGGGAAAGGACGTAGCGTGTCGGAGCTGGGCACGAAACGTTTTGAACGCCTGGAAGCGCGCGGTTCGCCTTCTCCTCCTTCCTCCTCGTACATTCGCCCATACCTTCCCGCCTACCCCCACTCGCCGATCGGCTCCCGCTCACGATGTTTTTCATTTTGTTCTCCTACCTCACCCGCTGCCGTCGGGTCAAGCAGGTGCGACATTATACTTCACATTTGCCGGAGCAATGTCCGCCGTTCCATATGTGGCGTTCCATTCGCTTCCTCGCCTTCAGTTTCTTTCTTTTTTTTTCGCTTCTCTTGCCTTCTTATTACCTTTAGCTACCCGCCACTTTGTTTCCAAAGCGACCGCCATCCGGGGCTTCCGGCACGGCAGCGAATGTGTTCAGCCGAGAACGTTTGGAACGTCAGTTCAAAGGCTGAACTGAGCGAGAACAGAGGGCCTTGATACGCGTAACGAGGACACATAACAAATACGAGACAAACAAAGAACACAGACGGAAGACTGACTGTCAGCCAATTTTTATTTAGCCAGCAGGTCTTCATAACTGTTGTGGGAAACATAAGTGTGCCGAATCGTCTTAGTTTTCTTCCGAGTAACCGGCTTGTGCTTGCTTGTGTAGCATAGCATAATTGTTTAATGAAATCATCTTTTCTTAACTTTTACACACAATTCTTGGTATTCCTTTCTGTGTGTACAACTTTAATGCACGTTCTTACGGCATGTTTTGGCCACGCCGCTGTCAGTCCCATATTGCCTAATGTCAACGTCATAATGCCTCTGCTAGCGTTTAAATACGCTCCCACAAAGTACATTTCGTTATATTTAGCCCTCAGATTATTTTCTCGAACCTATAGCTTATTCAGAACCTATGATGCCCATATTTTTCCCTTGTTTATCCTGTATTGTGTTGCTCAATTTACTTGGCGGTATACTTACTCTGTCCAAGGGCGAACGATTAGTATTTTTGCTCGTCTCTGCTATGGCATGATAACGTCAGTTTATTTTTACGGCAATAGCATTTAAGTTCTCACCTTGCAAAAACGACCCCATGTCTCAGGAGAGTGAAAAAAATTCTCTGATTGGTCGAGAGGGCTATGACGTCATCGTCACCTCCAAATTTTAAAATCTGCGGCCTGGAATGTTCGAGCACTTTTCATTCAATTATCATAGAGAACTAAACTAAACCGACGCACTAATCCGCTTTGATTGTGGAAATACAGGGGGACAAAGCCTTTCGCCCCGCCCGCACTCCCACTCCGCGGATGCAGCGTTCCCGCTCGCTAACCGCGGATGGGGTTCGTGCTCGAAGGACAAAGGGAAGGGACGACACAGCGTGAACACTCATATGCTATTTATTACACTTGCAGTTAATACACAGAGTGGGCCAGCTAGCTGCAAAACATCAACGAGGCATTCCTCGGAAATAGAAGGCTACGTAAGGGCTTCCAGCTTACCGGCTGGGGCAGGGGTGCGACTTCGGAGGTACCGGCGGCGAACGTTTGTATGCGCCGACAGTGGCGGCCGGGTTTTCCCGTGCGCGCCGCATTCTTGGCGCAAATCTGATTACCGAGCATTTGCTGGGGAAGGCGACCAGAGTGCGCGTCTGCTGCGCTCGCTTCGCTGCCTGGAACCAGAAGTCCCGCGGGAAGGCACCACGGATCCCCGTGCGCCTGCCGCGGAAGGTGACGAGAGCGTGCGGCTGCAACCGCTCGTAACGCTGGCCGGATCCCGAAGCGCCTCTCTCCGGTTCCGCAGAATTCCGCGTAACCTACGAGGTGGCGCTCCCGTCGCCGTTCCCTTTCCCCCATGAGGGAGACTTCCCTCCTCGCCCAGCCGGGGGCTGTCCGTCCCGACGGCCGACGATGAAGATGGGCCGCATCGAAATGGAGGGGGGGGGGGGGGGGGGGGGGGGGGGAAACAGGTTCTCCACATGATTCACCCACTAATCTCAACGAAATTCCCTAATCCACCCTCTAATCCCAACTATCGGCCTTAACTCACCCCCTAATCGCAACTAATCCACCTTAGTTCATTTTCTGGAATGGGCCTACTTCTAAATGCTATCACAATTTCTTCTTTGAGAACATGGTTAAGTAGGCCTCCAAATTTTTATTATCTTTTCAGTTACGCATAATCAGGCACATTTTACTTCGTGAACAGTGCCAGCAAGAGCAACGTCAAATCCTTCTTCGTAATTCTATTGTTGTATTGCGAAAATATTTTCTCTACATCTATTCCCAGTCCCGCCACAGCTGTTGCAGCAAGGATGCGAGCTCTTGACTTCGTGCTTGGTCTTCTTTAGTGTCTTCGTTCTGTATTTGCACACGTTTTCAGGTAGTTAAAATGAAAAACTCACTACAAATTTCATAAAGTTTTTATGGGCTTTTTCGCAATTTATGGGATCCCGGCACAACACTATGTCTTCACTATACACCTCACACATAGCACATTTACTCTGCCTATATGCGATGGGTCAGTATAAGTCCGGGATACAGATCATAAAACGAAGTTTTCTGCAGGCCGGCTTTCGCTTTAAAAAAGCTTAAAATAAACCGCAAACCCGTATCATCAGAGTACAGCCGCTCTTCTCGCTCACTGGCGGTGGCGACTCCGGCCCGAGCCTTATTGCCACAGCAAAAACCACTAAGCTTATCTTCCGTGCTAATGATTTCTTTCTTCTCTACTTCAACCTTATACTAAAGAATATTCGTCGTTTTCGACGCCATCGTCTTTCTTCCCACCCCCTTTCCCTTACTTTCTGATTCGTGACGCCCAACACAAAATCATACAGTGCAACGCTTGATGCAAGTGTCTGAAAGCGAATCTCTAGAAACCCACCCAGTGTTTTCACTAAATTGCTGCAGCTCATGCTGCTGTCGTCCGGAGCATGCATTTTCTTTTACAGATAGCGGTAAAAACAATTCAAGCATTTATAGCGACACGACCAGTTGTAAACAAAAAAATTAAGAATATCAATGTATTTGGTTAATTACTACCGATTCGTTATTATACATACGGCCGTATAATAACGGATTAGCGACTGAAAACAAACTCACGCGTTTATAGTGCGTTATAGAGCAGGGCGCACACTGATCGCGGCTAACTATGCAGCAATGTTACCAAGCCCAGAGAACTACCTGTTCTCGCATCAGTGTGCATGACATAATATTCTTGCGTCAACTTTACATAAAACTTGAATAACCACACCAGACCAGATTTTTCAGCAAGGGCACCTACAAGAAGCGCGTTCTTGGAAAATATGGTGGATTTTAGCGGTTATCGCACGTTGCAACTCGAGTGAGTAAAACGTCTAAGCCGAGGGAGCACGAGATTTCTCGCAGCCGCCTTAGCTCAAGCCATTTCCTTTTTAGTCATCAAGCGCAATGAACATATCCTCGGCGCTTAATCTCGTTGTTACTTTAACGACGAGATCCCGGGTCCCTTAAGAATCATTTATTTCCGCCGCCTTAGGCCCGTGAGCATATTTACTGCGGGCCTCTAATCCCAAAGGTAAAGTGCCAGCCAAGAAAAATACTCCCAAAAACAAAAAAGGGAGATGGTTTGAGACTCCGGAGTATATACGCTTCGTTGAGCCGCCGTTTCAGGGATGCCGACGCTTCGCTCCATCGCTAAGCTCTAAAGCTTCGGGGAAACGCATTCGGCGCTTCGGATCCTCTTAGGGTGCAGCACGTAATGTTTGCCACCGCAGCTTTGTGTTCCAGGGCGTACAAGCCTCTTTATATCGCCAGTGAGATCTCGCGCGCGGTCTACCTGTTCGCTTTATACTTTACCACTGCTTTGGAGAATCGCGCTTCTATTTGCCGCCCCGAGGTCGCGTGCGCGTCGACTTTCCCCCTGTGTGCGGCGGTGCATCGTTGCGCAATTGGTAGATCTCAAGCACGCCGATGGCTGTTTCGCACCGCCCGAGAAGAAAACAAAACGAGGACATATGTTGCCGGGTTTTAAAGTGCGTGCTTGATAACAGAGAGAGATAGCGGCGGCGCTGTATATATTGCTCTGGAGTTGTCGTTGCTGGTGTCGGATTTGTCTTTGCAGAAGATAACAATGTTTCCTCGACCGCTTATCAAGATCTAGGTCTGAAATTGTTTAGACAAGGGTGATAAAGCGGCTGTTAAAATATTCATGGTTGACAGCAGATTTGGAGCGAGAGCTCTTGCTCTGCTGTTCACGCAGCCCTATTCGACGGCTGTTTTCATGCGTAAATTTAAAATAAGAAAATGATAAACAAATCCAGAGGCAAGAGGCTGAAATACCGCGCTAAGCAGTATTGGGCTTAGTACCCCCCTGGCCCCCTTTTTCTTACTTGCCCTTACTTGCCTTTTTACTTGCCTTACTTGCCCCCTTTTCCATGAAACCTTCCTGCCACGTATACTTTTTTTTCATTTTTACTTTACTCATCTTTATCATTAAGAATACTGTGGAAGAATCAGAGCGTATTGCGTGGGATTTTTCATAACCGGCCAACCGGAAGCTTTGTTCCAGCATTTAGTTTGAGCTCTTTGTGATCATGCCTTCATGAGACGCTGGCGAGCCGCCAAAAGTAGGAGCTGAACAAGCTTATTGACAATCAATTTAAATAGAGCTGTGCGAATAGTACTTCCTCAAAGCCGAATCAACACGAATAGTGTAGCCCAATTTTTTCTGTGCAGCGGAAAACTATAAGGAGCCAGAATCCAATACGGATTTGTTAGAACCTCATATAGCCCCAGCCGTGAGATAGTAAACAAAAAGCTTTAGTATAGCATAAGATGCAACTGAGATTCTAGGCCACGTCGACGGCAGTTTTGGTAGACCGTGATTAACGCTCCAACCAAGAAACGCAAAACAGTGTGGCGCCATCTAGTAACAAAAGCTCAAAACACTTCAATAGCGATGCCAATGGTGCTTTTATCGAAGGGTGTACTCGAGAGAGCTTAAATCATAATAAAATGCCACGAACACCTGTGAAATAAAAACTACGGGCGATCATACGGTGTGATGCGACAAATCTGTGTAAGCTGTTTGGGTTGTTTAATTCGTTTCTACAATGATCAATCCAAGACGGATTTGTTAGAACCTCATATAGCCCCAGCAGTGAGATAGTAAACAAAAAGCTTTAGTATAGCATAAGATGCAACTTAGATTCTAGGCCACGTCGACGACAGTTTTGGTAGACCATGATTAACGCTTCAACTAAGGAATGCAAAACAGTGTGGTGCCATCTAGTAATAAAAGCTCAAAACACTTCAATAGCGATGCCAATGGTGCTTTTTATCGAAGGGTGTACTCGAGAGAGCTTAAATCATAATAAAATGCCACCAACACCTGTGAAATAAAAACTACGGGCGATCATACGGTGTGATGCGATAAATCTGTGTAAGCTGTTTGGGTTGTTTAATTCGTTTCTACAATGATCGCCATCCTATTGCGACTTTCAATGATATTTCGCCGTCTATTTATCATTCTAGTTCTGCAGGGGCTTCTCGTGCGTGGAGGTGTCTGGAGGGTGGAAGTAAGTGGATTGGCGGTGGTTAGGGCTTTCTGTAGGATGGTGATAGGTGCTTGATGGTGGGTGAGCTGCTGTAGGGGGGGGGGGGGGGGGGGTAGGTTAGTTGGTGGTGGCATCTCGAAGGGGAAGGTGGATGGGCAGTTGGCGGAGACCTGGAAGGCAGGGGTGCGCAGTGTGGTGGAGGATTCTGCGGTGTGGAGATGGGTGGAGCGAAGAGGTGGGTGGATATTGGGTGGTGACCTCCTAGAGAGTGGCGGCAGCATCACATAACAGACAGATTCTGCCAAAGTGAGTGCAGTAATGATAACGCATTAGAAAAACATTACGCACTTGACAACGTACTTAAACATTGTTTTACCGAGATGTGGTCACCCAGTGGAATTAATACACCGATGAGAGCAAGGTTTCACTGCAAGATGTCGCATCTATTTCTTTTATACATTACTCTACATCATTGTTGATTTGATATTAAAGCGCTTAATTCTTACAGCATGAGACAAGATCTTTAAATGTCCGCCTTAATATACTGACACGCTTTGGTCAGTTCTCGGTCTCTTTGGGCTATTACAATTGGCGATTGTATTGTGGGAAAATGAGAATTTGTACAAGCCGGCCTTTGGAAAGTAAGGGGGGGGGGGGGGGCTAAGGACAGCGCATGATGGTGGCGAGTCTGTTTGGTAATATAAGAGGATGTGTGGAGTTCGCTGACCTTTCCGCGAACTCGTTGGTCTTGTGTTCTCAAGGAAAGCCGCTCCAGTGGGGTCGGAAGTCCCCAACAAAGGGGCCCGTCCCGTCCCTGCCTCCCCTTCGTGCGGTGGACGTCCTCGTTTACGCCGCGCCGTCACGGGGATGACCCGCCGGGAAAAACGCTAATGTACAGCTGTCGACATGTGGTTGTTAAGGGGCTGACGAGGTTTCGGGGCGCACGAGATACGGCTGAGTATTAGCCGAGTGACCGGAAACCCACTATTCCTGTAACGACTGTCTACTTCCCTTAACGACTGTGTTCTCTTTGTTGCTGTCAACAACCTGAGTCATCGCCCTCGTCGGCACATGTTTCTAGCGTCTGTGGTGCCGTGGGTGGCGTGGGGAACGGAAGTCGCATTTGTGTTGTTTGTCTATTTGATTGCAACCTCTCCTTTCCCAAATGTTTAATCAGTACTTTTTCCCCAATCTCTGATCAGTGGGCGGACCTTGTTTTCTTTTCCCTAACCACTGATTGGCGAGATGGGTCGTTTGTTATCTTATTGGTTGCTGTCCCCGCTAAGGGCGGAAACAGAGGGTTTAAAACCAAGCGCTCTGGGTTGAGCGGGGCTGAATTCGTCTGATCCACGATTTAGTCATGTAAATAGTTTTCTCCTTGCTTTGTTTCTCCTCGTTTTTTTTACCTATGTTGTAAATAAATAGTTAACCTTCTCCTTTCCTTGAGTAATGTGAATGTTTGCGAGTAGAACCACCGGGTCATCAAGAAACCCCGATTTCATCATCAAGTAGTTTCCTCTCATCGCCACCGGGAAGGGGAAACTCAACTGGATGCATAAGGACTAGGGTCAAGTGCGGAGTTTCTTATTAAGTTTCCTTAATAACAATTTTAGTCGTAAGAGCTTCTGTCCTGAGTGGAGAGTGCAAATACTTTTATCTGTCGCTATAGTTCAGATACAGAATCGATGCGACCGTCCCTTGAATAAGAAAAAACAAACAAACGCAGTGGCCTCCTTTGAATTTTGTCACGAACATATACTTTTACATTTCCTTTCGGGCTGGGTCCCACACAATGCACGCATATTTAAACTTGTGCCTTGCAAGTGTTTGTATATGCTAAATTCTTGACATGTTCGAGCGCATCCTTCACCCATGGCTCAGTAAAGCTTGCCAAAGGCAGAAAGATGGTATTAATATGTTCCAGTAGAGGCAGTTTGTTATTGTTACTGCAAGATCTTTATATTCTTGAACTTCGGTTAAGGACTGGCTATGTACCGTGTAACAATACAGAAGCCGAATTTTTTTACTGGTTGCGTAAACTAGGACAGATTTATCTGTGTTATTTTCCTCCCCGATACCTCGCACGTGTCCAAATTATTACCAAGTCCCAGTTTCTCTGATTAAAGATAACTCAGTTTTTCGCGAATCGACGAATTTTAACAGGGTCGTGGATCACACTCGTGGTGTAATTAGTGAAGATTAGAAAATGGAGCGGCCTGAGGACACCACCCGGCGGTACGCTGGAAGTTATTGGACGAAAATGTGAGTTAAAATCATAATGTGTACGTACTGTTAGCGATTGGTTAGGCAAGCCCTTACAAAAATGCTCTATAGACTTTTTATACGCTTCTTATCGACTCCATTGCCTTCCCATAGATATTTTCCTTTGTTAAATAATAGTTTATAAACTATCTGAAGACAAAAGTTTACTAAAATTACATGGCCATAAATTTATAGATTGCCATTGCATTTGCATTGCCTGTATACACTAGTTTATAGTACTTGTCTATATAAAGTCTACAGACTTTTTGACAACATAGATTGTCTATAAATTGTCTATAGAATTTGTTTTGTCTATAGACTGGTCTGTTGCATTTCTGTATAGAAAGTCAATGGACTTTATTAACAACACTCTATGAACTGACAGTGGCTCTCTAATGAAATTTTTAAACAAAAAACGCGTAACCAGAGAACCAGAAAACTAAGGGCTCGGATTTAATTCAATCTGAAGTTTAGTCTGCCATGTAGAATGCGATCAAAAAGTTTACTGAAGTCTAAAAAAATTACATCAATTTGCCCAGCCCTATCCAGGACAGAAAACGATATGAAAACTCTATTCTATAATTATGTGAAAACGTGTTAACGTAGTCGACAAGTTTAGAGTAATTTTGAGCCTGCACGGTGTGATCCCTTCAGCGGATCGAACAATAAGATATCCGATTCGATATTAACAAAACATCCCTAAAGGAAAGCTTAAAGTAGAAACGAGCTGCCATTTTCGCGTGCTGTCACCTCTAGCTGTGGTCCTCGCTTCCCGAACCATGAAATCAAAACAGTTCAAAGTATAAACGCGCTAAGACGTCTTTGAAGCGCCCAACAGCTCGGGCATATCTTCCTCGCGAGCAAAACCACTGTCATTTACATCCAATTCTTTGCGCTTTATTTCCCCCTTTCAAGAGAGCACCGCCACCTGCCGGCGGTGTAGGTTGGCCAGCACACTTCTTATACCGTGTGAGGTCGCGACCCTTTCAAGGACGAAAACGCCAGTGAGCCAGAGGCCACAAAACGCTTAAGCCCCAAGTGTGGACGCAGCGAGACCGCTGAGAGCGCCTCCAGATGGCTCTGCAGAACACCCCGGGCGGTCGACGTGAAGCGCCAAGGCCGCCGCCACCCCTAACTTCGTGCGCGCCTCATATATAGCGCGCAGAAAAGAAATAAAAAGAAATTACGGCGGCCCGTCGCCCCACATGTTGGCCGTTGTTGACCCTCGCACTAGGGCGTCGTCGGACTTTCCTGCGCTCTAGACGTCCGGGGACGAAGTCGCTGTCAAGATGCGCGCACTCGCGCCCTGCAGCGGCGGCGCTCAGAAGTAGGAAGGGGGCGGAGATGAGGTGGTTGTACAGGTCGCTGTTAGCAGCGGGGCACACGTCACCTTTGACACCCGTCCCCAAAAAAGGGGCCCCGTGATGAGCAGATTGAAGGTCCGCCCGTCTAGCCGAAGACATGCCAGCTGAGAGAAGGAGCGGCTCGCGTACAGACATGGCCTATACACTATACACCCCAGCTTTTTATTTATTTATTTTTATAGTTTGGTTCTTTTCTCGGACCCGCAAACTGCGCCTGCAGGGCAATAGGAAGGACCGTGCACTAGTCATGGTTGGAGTCCAGTATGTATGTATTCTCCAATGTACTCGTGTACAGCGTACAGACTGGAATTCTTGGGGCTCGAACTGTTTGCCAAGCCCTTAGGGACTTTTTCCTCACGCATAACTTTGTGATGAAAACACTACAGCGTCCGATGGCACTCGTGAAGCAGTTGAACATGTTTGCGAACTCTGAAATTCTGGATAAGCATGCAAGCAGAATTTTCCTCTCTTCGCGGCGTCGGATGGTTTTGAAAGCCGTGTGCTTCAGATAGACAACTGCGGTAGTTGGGTAAGCAAAAAGCGTGACTCGCTCTAAATGCTCTCGCAAGTTGATGCACCGTATTGAGCTCGTTGAATCGAACGCTACAGAACGCTTACGTGTCATTCGGTTTTCGCACTAAGTAGACAAATAGCTTGATGTTGCGCTGATTGCAAATGTATGCTTTAAGTCAAGAGGCTATGCATAGCACTCAACGAGCGCACGATACATTGCAGTCGGTCTAATATGCAAGGATGAAAGCAAAACGTACTTGCGTTAACCTGTTCAGGGTAACTGCAAAAGCAACGATGATTTTGCAGTTCCTCTCCAGACACACTCTACGGCACACTCCACAGCAAAAGTGCTGGGGTTTATACTACGCTCGCTATAAAATATTGGGAGACGTTTCAAAAGACTTTTTCCGCGGGAAGAGAGTGTGTTTCTCAAGCACAAAGCAAACAATACGAATGGACTGGGACTAAAAAGAAGGTACGTGTATTCTTGTAACACCGTCTCCGATCGCTTCTAAAGAAAACACAGACATATGGCGGTAACATTTAGCTATAATCTTAGCGAATTTTTCATGTTAACTTTGCAGGCTTCCCATGAAGGGATTATGAGAAAGGAGCATGCGGACTTGTTGAGGGGTAATAAGCTAACAAGATATCATTCATGCATTACCTTTTTAAGCTTCGGGTCGTTTGGTAGGACAGACTATGTGACGCCTGGCTTAAAGGGACACTGACGACAGCGCCTTACTGCTTTCATTCATAGAAGATTGATTCTATGGTTCTTTCTGTCTGTATTGATGTTTGTTCAGCAAAAAAAATTGCTAAGAAAATTAGTTAATCATTTTCGGCCCACTCGATTCAGACGCGTGACGTCAAGACCGAAGAAGACACCGGGATTACAGTTTTTAAGTAAATGGCGGTTTAACTTAGCCTCAGAGATCCGCGTTGAGAGGTGGTCTTGACGCACCAGTTTGCTTGCGAAAACCGCCGGTGGTGGTAACATTTGCATTTCACTTTTTAATCTCTTCTCGCTTATAACAACCCAGCTTACAGTGAAAATAGCCTTTTTGTCATGAAAACGCGGTAATCTCTTTATGCAGGCGAACTTCTGTTAGTCCTGAGTGGCCCTTTAAAGGGTAGTGCTGCTCCGTGCTCTGCAAGCAGCAAACTATGACAGCAGGCACTAAAAGCAGGGTAACATGCGCATGCTAATGTAATCTGTAAATCTACGCTTCCGCTCTTTAACGCAAGCATTGCCTCTGAAATCCAGCAGCTACGGCCAGCTGTAAACGTCGCTTTCTTTGCTACCCGTCTGCCCTCCCCATCCTCCCATTGTCACCGTCCATAGCCACGCAACGAGTAAACGTGTTTGCACTGATGTAAATTGTGCAGCATGAAGAGAACATCCGCTTCCTGTTCACCTAGTTTGCAAGGTGCTTCTCAGTGGAGCCAAAGTCATGGAATTTCGCCAAATGAACAACACATGATGTCTTCAGCTTATTGCGCTTGTATTCGCTGTCGTTATTCTTTGGGTCACGGTAGTTGTTATTAGCATGGCCCTTCCTGTTCCAGCATTCCAGCAGTTTCTTTGAAGACGACTTCAGGATTGAACACACTTAGTGCAATGAATGCTTAAACGAGCAAAATTTATCCCCGATTTTATGTCTTCACCTTAAGTTCCGTCACATGGGCACTTCCAAGGAGGTATAACTATCAGTGGAAGGAGCGTTGCTAACTGTAAACCAGGCTACAGTTTTTCACACGGCTGAGTGCGGCTCAACTATTCCCGCTACGTTATTGGCCGAGCATTTTTTTTTTTTCACAAGAGCAGCAGCACTCCCTTTTCTCAGTTTAAAAGGAATACTGGTTTCCCATCAAGATTTTCATCCCCTTCAAAGAACGGGGTAGTAAGATCTTCCGAGTCGTAGGGCCTGAAGGAGAGTATTTAGGCTCCAAAGATCATCAGGCCACCTCCGGGACGCCTCTCTGTGCCTGCCTTCGCACAAATAAATCCAGACCAAACGCCTTCTTCGGAGGCCTCTTCGTCACAGCGAATGAAAGAGAGCCGTGAGACCTCCCCGGTAATCGGGTTCCGTGCAGCGATCCCTTATCTCGCTTGTACTTATTTCCGGTACATCGCGCTGCAGCCTGATTGCTTTTAAGAGAAATACAACAAAAAGCAAGAGAGGCTGATCAATAAAAATTCCCCTGCCACTATTTGCCTTTCATTTGTGTCCAATGCAAGTTCCTCACAGTCAAGATCGATGTTTTTTCACACGCAGCTTTCCTATGCGATAGCGTCGCCTACAGATGGCGCGTGAAGGCAAAAGCAAAGCTGTTCGGGTCAGCGCGCGTATGGAGAACACCCAACCAGAAGCAATTTGGTCTTCGAGCCATAGAGAGCGCCACACACTATATACTCCCGCGCACAATTTGGATGCAACTGGGTTACTGGTCGATGACGCCGGCCTAAGCCTTACTCTTCCCGGTCTGCCAGTAATTTGTACCAGTTCGTCTTGAGACCGCGGGGGGGGGGGGGGGGGGGGGGGGGCTGAACTCAAGTGTGCGAGCGCGCACCTCACTGTTTGTAACCAGGTGGTATTTTTAGACTGCCGATGACAGGCGCATCTCGCCTTTGCGTTGGTTTGATTCCGGGACCGACATTTTCCGAGCACTTATCTGATATTCGCTGCTCCGCAAAAAAGCGCTGTACAAATATTCAAATCGGAAGCTATACTGCACACTCTTGCGGCGTTGTTTCAACGTTTTAAAGGGGTACAAAATTTGCGCCCTATTTGGAAACCCGAGTGCTCGGACTTCTCTGGCTTAATACTGACTTGAGTTAACCATTTACACGAGAACGAATTTCTAAAAACGAAACACACTGAATCGTTCGATACATATTCCTCTATTTCCACGCATTCTATTTTTATTCTTTTTTAAATATGCTAGGATTTATGCTCCCATTTTTTGGTTTCTCCGTCTACACGAACTCAGCATGAAAGCGGCAAGAAGGTGTGACCAGAACCAGCATATTCTACACAGGCGCGGAGGAATTGTGAACGGCGCTGTGTTAACTTTATAGACTGCCACTAGATTGTTAAGTGAGCAAGCAAGAAGTTTAAAGCAGAAGGTTTGCAGAGCGCAGACAAGACGAGGACGTACAAAATAACCACAGTGGTTGAGACTTGAGTGGCTTCAACGATACATGTGCGTGCGGTTTCTATCCAACGCTTGGCATTTCAATGCGTGTCATGACAGCTGAGCAAGCAACTTGACCGATTTTTAAAAGCAAAATCTTTTCCGGCAGCTCTGGATCTTTTTTTAGGCGAAAGCCTTACTAGCCCCATCATGAGAAAAGCCGGCGGCGTCTGTGAGTATACGGAGATGGTACAAAAAAAGAGGGACGTGCCTACGTCATCAGAAAGTTCCATTAGAGTAAATTATGGTGTATTGCTGTGGAATAATGGTAGATTATGATGAATTGCGATGGATTAAGAGTAGATTGTCTTGAATTAAGTTTGATTACGGTAGATTGTGGTGGATAGCGGTGAATTGGATTGGGGTGGACTGATGGCGGATCATATTGAATTAAGTTGCAGTAGCGTGGATTAAGTTTGATTACGGTGAATTGTGGTGGATGTATTCTCACACACAGCACATTGTTGACAAATACAATGTTATCCGGGTTACCAAACTGTTCGACTATATTTTAGGGAAAGCTCCTAAAAATGAAAAAATAAACAAGAGCTCCTCTCTACAACGTTTAGCCAGCTTACAGGAAAACCGTACTCCTCTATAGACACGCAACACTGAGCGCTGAAAAGTGGAAACATTCCAAATAACGTACGTTTTACAAGCACAGCAGAACAATTTGCCGAGGTTACTAACCAGATTACATCATGAACACTTACAACTTGAAAACATCACATTCAATGAACTTCAGCTGCATTTTAAAAAAATTCTAGGCCGTTTTCCTGTCTTATTCCTGTCGCAATAATAATAATTATTAATTATAATTAACTAATATAACAAATAATTGTAATTATAATTGTATTATGATACTAATAATAATTATGGTTTAGGGGTTCAACGTCCCAAAGCGACTGAGGTTATGAGGGACGCAATATTAATATTTAATAATTATTAAGAGGGAATTACACTGTATTAAGACGCACTATGGTGGAATAAGTTGGATTACAGCAGATTGTGATGAATTAAGTGTGGAGTGCATTGTATTAAGTGGCCGTAGTGTGGATTAAGCAGGATTATGGTGGACTGTGGTACTTCGCGGGTGGATTCTGGAGGATTAGGGTATATCAAGAATGGGTTACGTAGGAATAAGTTAGTTTAGGCTGGATTAAGTTGCATTAGGGTTGATCATGGTGGATTACGCGTAGATTCTGGCAAATGTGGGATGGATTAAAGTGGATTCCGTTTGATTAAGTTGGATTAGGACAGTTAAGTTGCCGAGCTGTTGCTCAGGGACCGATCGCGCGCACACCCCGAAGCCGGTAGCTTGGCACCCTTGGTTTTGTATGAGTTAGTTTTTTTTGTTGGGGCTCCTCGAGAAGCCGCCATCCCGGCGCCGCCGAAATGGGTTTGTTTTGAGACAAACGCGGCAGATGGCGGTAACGACGGTTAACCGGCAGTGAGGAGGCCCGTCCTGGTAAAGTCGCACTCGAGCCGCAAGACGCGGCTGACGCGCGGACCCCTGGGGTTTCGAGAGGGGGTCGCGTATAAATTTATTGCTTTCAACGGCGGACCGGTCGCGGGACGGGCCGGACGCATCGGAGCGGGCAGCAGAAGGGGGGAGCGCGACCAGGGCAGCGCGCGGTTCGGACTGGGTGTTCGGTTTCCCTGAGCTTCCGCTGGCGTTTATAGTGTTTTTTTTTTCTCTATGCTGTAACCAAGTGGGAATGCGCAACATCTTCGTGGAATTCGCGCGGTGCCCGCGAGACAACAACAACGTGAGCACCGGAGTGCTATTGGCCCCTTCAGTTTCGGAACGAAATTCTCGTGATTGGCTACAAGAAACGCATTTCCTGTTGGTTACAAAGAAGGTCCTCAGAATGCTGGGAGAAGGGATTTAAGGGCGAGTTTTTGGTGCCAAGGGGAGATCAGAGGGCAGGTCGCCTGTGAGCGCCCGTGCAATAAAGGCATAGTGTCCCGAAGAAGTGGTCCCGTCTGTTCCGTAACGTGTCGCCGGATCACCGAACCATCAGAAGACATTCATGATCAACACCATCGATCTGTCGTTCACCGACATCGATCGATCAGACATCCATCACCACCCTCATTTCAAAATTAACTAGAACGTATTGTGGGAGATTTAGTATGGAGGTGGATTACAGTATATTAGAAAGGATTACGTGATTAAGTGCGATTCAATTGGATTAGGACGATTAGAGTGCATTAAGAGTGAATTACAGATCACCGAACCATCAGAAGACATTCATGATCAACACCATCGATCTGTCGATCACCAAAATCGATCGATCAGACATCCATCACCACCCTCATTTCAAAATTAACTAGAACGTATTGTGGGAGATTTAGTATGGAGGTGGATTACAGTCCATTAGAGGGGATTACGCGATTAAGTGGGATTCAATTGGATTAGGAAGATTACGGTGCTTTAAGAGTGAATTACAGTGGATTTGTAGGAGGATTAAAAGAGGCCAATGCTTTCACCTTCATAGCACGTAAGCAGTCTTAAGTGCCGTCTGAAATATTTATTTTTTACGCTTGTGTCTGCAGTGGTTGCATGCAGGTGCAATTCAGCTAAACGATTATTCATATACTCAGAGTTTAATTCCTTCATGACCCAAATACACTGAGCAGCCGCATAAATCCCTAATCGCTGGTGTGGTAATTTATCATCATCAGCAGCAAAAGCGCAATGAAGTCCATTGCACGACAAAACCCTCTGAGGTGTAAAAATAGATCTGGCTGCTCAGAATAGTTCTTACTGCTCCTAACCACACTGGCTGTCAAAGTACAAAAAAACAACAACAATGTAAGCAAAAACCGACAAGCACGGTGAGCAACCCACAGCGCTCATGCCATCTACTTCTCCAATTGAGCAAACTGTAGCACAAGCTTGAATCGTTGCTCCATGCATTTCCGGTCATGCGCTCGCTCCCCTCACTTGTGCTTCGTCCCGCTTCCGTTCACGGGCCGTCGTGTAATCGCGCCGGACCCCCGCAATAGCGCATAATCCCTCAGCATTCGCGGCTTTACCTGCGAATCGCATCGTCCTCATCGTGCCACGTGGGGGACCCCGCTGATCCCGGAACACGGCGCCGGAACCACCTTGTGTCTGGACGCAGTCAAAGGGCGCGACCGCTCCTGCACCCCCTCCACCGCATGCGTCACGTCCAGGTAACACCGGCATTGCACGCCTGATGCAACGCGTGCAGCGCGTGAGTCCGGCACTCGGCGACCACGCGCGCAACCCTTTCTGACCGAAGCGTGCGCACGGGAAAGAAGAAGGTAGCGAAAGAAAGAAACGGCAGAAAAGAAGAAGCGAATGAAAGGCTTGCTGCCTGTTAAACCAAAGGCGCAGGGCAACAACAGCAATGAACGCGCAAACCGTCGCGGACTTCTTTGTACGCGCGCACGCGCGCATTACTCTCAATTTCAAGGTGCAGTGCGCGCCAGCTGTGAGCTTTGTATACGTGCACTAACGACGAGCACGTATTGCAGACTCGAGCGAGCGTGAGAAAAAACGGATGGTGCTTGAAAGCACGAAGAAGGTGCACGAAGAAGGTGAATTCATCCGGGAGGCCAGGAAGGTGAAACGCTTTACAGACAAGGAATGGGTAAATAAGTTTTTGCTCTGCGGTGGTCTCTGGAAACACTTTCGCGTCCAAAGTGGTATGCACTGTCCTTTGTTCGAAAGGGTTAACGCTGTGTGAACTCTGCTAGAACTTGTTTTGGTGTACAGTAAAAAATAATGTGCGAGAGGGTGTGCCCGGGTGATCTGGAAGACGTGTTGTTAGCGTCGAAGCTGCCGGCTCCTTACTGTGCTATTTAACGTAACCCTTATAGACTAAGGCGCATGCAAGACTCGTCCCCCACTGACCCGTTTGGCGGCGTGATAGGTTTCTGCTTAAATAGCTTTCAACGGAGCGAAAAGAGCACGGAGAAGGTGGCGCCCGTGGCTGCAGAAACGTGCATCAAATGCTTAAGAGCGGTTTTAAAGACGGGGTAATCATCATCATCATCATCATCATCATTGTCATCATCAACCTGACAGCACCCACTGCACGGCAAAGGCACCTCCCACGTCTCTGCAATTAACTCTGTTCTTTGAGAGCTGCACCCACCGTATCCCCACAAAATTGTTAATCTCATCCGCCCACCCAACCTTCTGCCACCGCCTGCTACACTTGCCTTATCTTCGAATCCACTCCGTTGCTATTAAGGACCAGCGGTTATCTTGCCTTTTCATTACATGCCCGGGATAGTTCTGTCGTAATCGACTGCTGCGTATAGAGCCGTTCAGGGCCCATGCTTCAATCTCACGATGAAGGAGATTGTGAATCAGTTAAGCTCACTTGGTATTGGCTCCTTCACGTGAGGACAGCATCTCTGCGCGAAATCATAGAGCGCCGGGCGGCTTCTTGTTTCCTTCAGGTACACTTCGATTACCTGCCATTATAATTAAAGAAGGGGATATAGAATGCTATATAGTATGTGTCCGTGCTGGTAACACAGTTGGCCAATAGCACAGAGGTTCATCCACAGAACACGCGTTACAGCGCAGATTCGTATAAAGGGAAGCAGTTCGGGCCATTACATTTCCTCCTTGCCCATTCGCGTGACATTGTGCCATTAGCCGTGACTGTGTTGCCAGCAGCAGTCACTTTCAGTAGGGACGCGCCCAGCGGCTTTAACTGGCGACTAAGGCTTTCACTGACGGAAATAACCCTGCAGCAACCATTCTTACCACCTGCCTCTCACACCTTGCAAGGCGGAAATGCATTTTAAGCCTTGCACGCCACACTTTTCATCTACTTAGCTGTAGGTCTGCGCTGCACACTTCACTTGGACAACAATGAAGAGCACATGTCTTTAAAAGCGTACACTGTACGCGTGGCCACGTACAGCGTACACTGAAGGTCTCGAAGGTAATAGGACGGGTTATTCATGTTATCCTATCTTAGAAGAAAATAAAGAAATAGTAGGCCAAGAAGTACAGACTACAGGATACAGCACCTTCAACGGGTAAGCTTCGATTCAGCCGCAGGCGAGCAGTCGATATATAGGAATGCGTTTCAGCAGCAGCCGCACCTATAGCTTCCGCGTGTGTATCTACACTTTTTTTTCTTTTTTGTCAAGAGCACTTGTTGGGGTCTAATCTACAATCGTCTTAGTAAAGATTGACCGAAATCGCTTTCAGAAGAACAGAACCCAATTTCTTGTCAGCTTTAGTTTAGGTTTTACGTCAGAAATGCTTTCTTAACTCACTCGGTTAGAAACGTTAGTAGAGAGCCGCCGCGTTGGCTCAGTGGTTATGGCACTCGGCTCCTGACCCGAAGGGCGTGGGCTCGATCCCGGCCGCGGGGGTCGAATTTCGATGGAGGCGAAATTCTAGAGGCCCGTGTACTGTGCGATGTCAGTACACGCTAAAGAACCCCAGGTGGTCGAAATCTCCGGAGCCCTTCACTACGACGTCCCTCATAGCCTAAGTCGCTTTGGGACGTTAAACCCCCATAAACCAAACCAAACCAGAAACATTAGTCCTTGAATGTGTTCTCCAAGACTCTTTGACGGTACAGTGAAGCCCGTACGTTGCGCAATACTTGTCGCGCCCTCTGTCACGTAGTCCCACCGTCGGCTATCTGTACACACAGTGCAGGTCTGCGGCTGAGTCCAAGGCTTCGCTGCCTGACACCGACGCCGCGCTGACCATCGCGGCCAAAGAAGACGCTGGCTCGGCGGGAGCTTCCCCGCGTACCTTTCCACTTCCGTTTCTCGGGCCTCGGTCGCCGGCGCCGAAATTGGGTCAAGCGAATGTAACCGTGCGTATGTCTGTGCGTGAGTGTGAACGTGCGTTCTGTTGCAAGAGCGTGCGAGGGAGCGAAGCCGTGTTATGCGCTTGGCCTCAAGTGTACACGATTGCCGAAACATCAGGAAGGAGTGCGCTGGATGCGTATGCAGGCACCGCCACCGGCGACTGCCTAATGTGCGCCTGACCCCGCGTAAGCGGCGTCTCTGTGTACATGTCACGGCGGGTTTTATATACAGCGTGCTTTTATATAGTCCGGCGGCCACAGAAAGCAGCGCTTTCTCGCTATGCAGGGTGTACTGGCCCATGCATGACTCACCGTCATGTGGTTCAAGGCGCGCAGGCCTGTCTGTGCTCGCCCATTACTGCATTCCAGCCCGCGCGATTATGGAGTGCCTTTGAACAGGACATGGAGTATTTTGGGATGAGGTTTCCCAAGGTGTATTATTTTCATACAGAGGGAGACGTGCATGTTGCAACCACAAAGGATTATGTGCACAAAATGATGCGCGTTGTCACTCATCACTGAACCCCTCTCCCATGCCTCTATAGAAAGCACATGGGAACAGAGCGGTCTTGCACAGGAAAAGGCACAGTAATCGGCATAGGGCACATGTAAGGACTGAAGCGCCAACTCCAAGGGCCCTTTTTGGGCGTACGCGCTCATCGTCGGCGCTCTTGGCGTACGCTAAAACCGGTCTGCGCATGCGCACTGCAGGAGACGCCAGCAAACCTCGGCGAGGCGCCGATATCTGACCGTGCGAGATATCGGCGCGCACGGGCGCTCGCGTACGCGTCGGAAGCGGGGTCCGGTTTAGAACAATGGGGAACTTGCACTGAAGTTTGTGGTGCCGATTGCAGCGCCATAACACACTGCCCAGCGAGAAGAGCGAGCAGTTTTGGGCAGTACTCTTAGTATTTTTCCGCGCCACCTTCAGGCGCTTATTGGCGTGAGCCTCCGCGATCTGTCGAAGGCGCACGTGCCGTGCGTCAGCTATCTGGGCTACGCCGAGAGAAGCTAGGCAATGGATGCTGACAGCTAAACGTGGGTATCTAATCGCGCAGAATGTGTTATCGCCTTTGCAGCGGCCCAAGCGGCTGACAAAAGCAGTTTTGAGTCACCGAATGGAACAATTGCAGTGCCACCTTGGCAGCGCAGGTTCCCCATAAGAGGGTCGCGGGGCTTTCGGCGGCTCTTCATGGCTTGAAGCTCTTTCAGGTTCCCCGAACTTTTCTTAGCGGTTTAAGTTCTCCTTTCATCGCCCCCAAATCCCTTCTCTCCACGGCTTGAAATTCTCTCTGGCGGCTCGAGAGGGGAAGAGAGCCTGCGCCACGAACATGGAGGTGCATGCCTCTTTTCGACGCCCGTTCCGGCGTACGCCAAGAGCGCCGACGCTGGGCGCGTACGCCCAGGAAGGGCCCTTGGAGTTGGCGCTTTATTCGGGCAGAGAGAGAGAGAGAGAGGAGGAGGAAGAGAGGGCAGGTACAGAAGGGGAACAGGATGCGAGTGCATGCTCTAACACGGCTTTCGGCAGCTTTGTATGCGTCATTACAATACGCCTAATATGCGCACCTACGTTACTGCTTCCGAAACGCTGGCGCGCGAGCAGTTAGTCCGAAACGAAAGCGCGGTACGCATGATATACATATACTACTCCTCATAAGTTCCCTGCAGCGCTGGAAAAGCTATACATCTCGTCCAATCAGGAGAGTGTGCTAAACATGTTCCTGCGCGCCTTATTGTCTGCCCGCGGCTTATGCAGATACGGTTGGAAAGCAGAAATTGGGAAACATTAAGTAGCTTTAGATTAGCGTATGCGCTCTTAAGTACGCTAAACGCAATCATTTTGGCGGGGCGTTACGCTGTTCGTAGCATCCGCATTTTAGTTCTGCCTAGGACTAGTTTTTAGAATGGAGACTACTTTTGTGAACAAACCGACCCTCTTGTAAGCGCCTATGAGCGACAGAATATTAACTGGATCTAAAAAAATAAAGAAAATGAATAGTTCGTGGTTGATGTTGAAGGTGAGATTAGACAAAACCAATGCTTCGTAAAAACGATGAATTTCCTCGAAACGAGGGGACTTGCTTCGAAGCGCGCCGCCTTGTTGGAAATGCTACTGTAGCGTACGCATGTTGCACACGCTCGAGGAATGGCGCACGTAACCCGAGCGTAAATTAAGGCTCGATTCTAAAAAGCGTTTGACGCATGCGCACTTTAATGCACACTATCCCAACGCCTATATGCCCATTTTACTCAATCACTACATTGTGCGGGGTCAGAACGTCGCCTCTGCACTCATCGCAGCTTGTGTAGTGCTGCATTTAACTACTGAGATGTAGTGTAAGAAACAGAACCAGGCATCACCTCCAGCTCCTACATACTTGTACGTGCTGCGGCAGAAATGAGTACAAACTGGCCGTCTAAAATATACGGGAAATGTCAGCGTAGACGTGTCTGCTTACACTCACTAAGGGTGATCGGCGCCGTGCTCACCGCTCATTATCAGCTGCGATGAGCTGCCGTTTAAAACTTTAGCGGAAATTTCAATTTGTAAAATTTATCCGTTGTTTTACGCAAGACAGAGAGCGTCTTTGTGGCTCTCCACACACTCCCGGCTTCGCTTTCTTTTTTGCTTCTGCGCTGAAGGGCGAAATTTGCCGGCGCATGTCTCGCAAGTTGTGCGAGGGGACTTTTCATAAATCGAATTCGCATTAAAAAGAAACAGTGACCTAAAATCCGCAATGTTTGTAAGTACCCTCAAAGGTTAAACTAGAAAATAAATTGGTAAATTTTTCATAAGCGAGCTGATAGCTGGCTTCTTGAAGGTGTTGATAATAATAATAATAATAATAATTGGTTTTTTGGGGAAAGGAAATGACGCAGTATCTGTCTCACATATCGGCGGACACCTGAACCGCGCAGTAAGGGAAGGGGTAAAGGAGGGAGTGAAAGAAGAAAGAGGTGCCGTAGTGGAGGGCTCCGGAAGTATTTCGACCACCTGGGGATCTTTAACGTGCACTGACATCGCACAGCACACGGGCGCCTTTTGCGTTTTGCCTCCATAAAAACGCAGCCGCCGCGGTCGGGTTCGAAACCGGGAACTCCGGATCAGTAGCTGCGATGGCTCAGTGGTTAGGGCGCTCGACTACTGATCCGGAGTTCCCGGGTTCGAGCCCGACCGCGGTGGCTGCGTTTTTATGGAGGAAAAACGCTAAGGCGCCCGTGTGCTGCGCGATGTCAGTGCACGTTAAAGATCCCCAGGTGGTCGAAATTATTCCGGAGCCCTCCACTACGGCACCTAATTCTTCCTTTCTTCATTCACTCCCTCTCTTATCCCTTCCCTTACGGCGCGGTTCAGGTGTCCAACGATATATGAGACAGATACTGCGCCATTTCCTTTCCCCACAAAACCAATAATAATAATAATAATCAGTAGCCGAGCGCCCTAACAGTGTTAATGCCCGCCTCGCCTTTCTGCGATTCATCCGTTTGTGTTTCTCGAATAAATTTTAATAGTAGAGTTTTTCAAACCTGAATTTCGGAAAGCGTGCATAAACTGGCCTTTGAAGAACGACAGCATGCCTTAGAAGGTTCTCGTCAGTTGCCTTAAAATTCGCCTGTGCGTGCATCTTTTCCACGTGAATGCATTTCCAATAGCCAGAAGTCTCAGAGATGCATGCAGTCGAAACCAATTGGCTGTGTTTCACATGCCCTTTGCAGTAACAAGATGGGAAGAAGTGAAGTCACTAACCCGAATTGTTGCAGGTACCTGTCATGTTTATAAGCGTGGTAGGTTTGGTAACCTGCGAATTTGATTGGCTTAATAACTGGGCTAGCGGGCCCGTTTGACGGGTTATCATAGGGACTGGACAAAGTAAGAAAAGAGGTGGCACCTAACACGCTCGCCTCCTGCACACTCATCGTACAAAACCAAGTTAGAGTGAACACGTTGTAATTTAGGTACTGATTATACAAAAATTTTCATTTACTGTAACATTTTAGAACGGTGTTGTTGCAACAAAAAATTACAGAACGGTGCCTCAATACAAAGAGATTCATTTCAAAATTCTTAATTCCTAATCTCTGCTGATAGAAAACCGAGTACTTGGTTTTTATTTCAGTGAAGTCCCTACAGGGTGCGCGAGAACCCACAAATAATGACGTAGCAGAAGATTTTGTGCTTCGGTAATTCTCATCACGAGGTTGTGACACGCGGCCAAAGAGGACCAGGTTTATCCAGTTTTCGAAGCTACCATCGTTGAAGGCAACAATGTTTAAAAAACACACACATAAAATGAGTGCTCACTTTTGTCATCTTGTGTAAACTGTCTTATTTTTCGTCGGATAGAAGAACTGGCACGTGCCTACTCCACTCCAACACCAAAGCATCCAACGTACAAAGCCGGGTGCCGCACGTACTCCCTTTATCTCCAGACCTCGCGTACACACGAGACACTGCGGTGACGCTCGCCGGAACTGCTCAACTTTATGACGCGTGCGCGCGAGTCCCGCTTTCTGCGTGCGATCCCTTTTTTTAAAGCTGTCGCGGCACCGACCTCTATTCCCGGTAGGGCTACACATATATCCACACGCCGCTCGTATAGGAGTAGACACGTGCCGTTTGCATACTCCCATGAACACAAAACACAAACACGCGGACACGCACAGACGAGAGCAGCACGCGGTATACTCATGCTGCGCGCGCATATATGCTCCTCACAAGAAATAAACAAAAAGCAAAAGAAAACAAAGGCGAAATGAAAAGGGGAGAATCTGGGCGAATCCTTTTCTGGAGAACGGCTGCTGGCGTGCGCACAGTGGCACGCGTCGGAAGCTGGCGATGCCGTGCTACGGAAAATGTAGATTCCGAGCCTGGTGCCGCAGCAGGAGGAAGTCGGCCGAATCAACCTGGAACTGACGACCGCCGCCGCACTCTTGTTTTGGGCAACGCGCTCTTTATATTTTTTTTTACGGTCACGCACATATACGATATTCCATGCTCTGTTGCTGCCGCAGAAGCCGGTACTGTATGCGCCAGAGTTTTATTCCTTGCATGTCATGCGCATACTGGACGAATTTGCTCGTTATATATATATATATATATATATATATATATATATATATATATATATATATATATATATATATATATATATATATATATATATATATATATATATATATATATATATATATATATATGTGTGTGTGTGTGTGTGTGTGTGTGTGTGTGTGTGTGTGTACGTGCGCATACAGGCTCTTCTATTCTTGACGCGTACTGCTTTCCGTGGCCCCCGAATAACCACTCGGCTCTTTTTTTTTTTGAAGCGATGTTTATTGCCTCAGGGCATAAAACTACTGAGTGAGAGATGAGTAAGATGCTTAAATGAATGAAAAAAGGTGGGCTGATTTGATGAAATCAAGAAGTGAACGATGATATTTTCTTTCGCCCTTTGTATTCTTGTGTTCTCCTTTAGTTCCTTACTCTACATTATCCAGACTCGGTAATACTGGTAAGTAAGAAAAGGCGAAAGGGAGGTATCCGCCATCAAAAAATAAGGCCGGTGGTGCAGTGTTATCTCGCGACGCAACAGCAACTTCCCCTTCTGTGTGTCTTTTTTTTTTCTTTCTTCTCGTTCTTGAACTTTCGCACAGTGGCCGTTTGGTTTGCCTGCCATCCGCGTGGCCGTTAACATTACGCTCCGTTACCGAGTATAATTCGCGTATTACTTCAAACGCTGACGACTTAACTAGATATGCTTTCTAGTTGTACCGGTTCGAACCAAACTTAACCAAACTTTTGAGGAATCCTTCAGAGAGCCAGCGCATTTCATTTCACACGCAACTTGCTCTCGCAGGCTGCCGCCTAACGTGGAAACCGCAAGCACCCACCTTGCATTATCTCCTTGCCTTCGCTCTTAGGAAAACAGAATCGTCCCTTCGAAAAGGCGTGGAAGGCCGTGCATGCAGAAGAAAACACTGCGGAGTTAACGCAGTCCGCATTCTCGTTGATATAATCGCGGATGGAAAAAGTCGTAGATACCCTCCCTTTACGAGCCTGTGGCGGCGTTCGAATAGGTAGTAAAAGAAAGGACAAGCCAGGAGTTTTATCGGAAAGCTAACTCTTCCACTGAAAGCTCGCCACAAGGAGAAAACTGGCCCCAGCCATCGCAAGGTCTTTTCTTATTATTATGTTAGTTTAGCTTAGGGGTTAGGTGCGTCACAAACGCGTCTCAGCAGGACTTAAAATATAGACAAAGTTAGCAGCAAGACCCTCGGTTGGTGATACAAAATACTATAGCGCAAAGAAACATTGATTGATTGATTGATTGATTGACAGCCACGTCATTTTATTAGAAAACTTTTCTTGCGGCCCATTCACTGCTATAACTCATAGGACACTTCAATAGTGGCTATTTGAGCGTGTCTCCATGGCGTCCGTTCGGAGATGAGTGCGTTGTATGTATTGGTTGTGGCGTATTCTAGGACTCGTGTCGCCCTTGTTGTTGGTCCTCGAAAAGCGTTAAGTTGGATACCTTCTGAATTGAGCGGCATGCATGCTCGTGCAAGGTTCCTTGATTTACGACTTTTGAGCAAGTTGCATGTCAGTTGTGCACATATTAAGGTTAAGGCAAGGATATTCTAACTTTTAGATGCAATGTTTCAGAAACGCTAGAGTGAGAAAGAAGGACATAAAGAACAATGTATTAACGTTTGACAAAAAAAAAGTAACATTGTTGTAACGTTGCTGACCTTTCAGGTTATGTATAAACATTATAACATTATAGTTAGGTCCAAATGGAGAACAGCGTACAACACAGAAGGCTCACGTTGTACTGGCCACAATTTCTAAATACGCCATAGTCCTCTTTACAAATTAGTTTTACGTGAAGCATGCCGTATACATGGCAGCCACTAAAAGGATAAAATGCCGGGAAGCGTACTCGAGATTTATTTCAGACGGCTTTGTTCCGGATAAAAGAAAATGCTATGATACGGATGAATTCTGGCTGAGGTAAGAAAAGACTGTGTTCGATTTCCGGTTCGGCGCTACGACAATTCCCACTCTCACTGGTTCGTGCATCCTTTTTTTTATTTCCGATGAACGAGCAGTTTGTATGTCTGCAAACCTAGCCTCAACGCTACGCCAGCGGTAATTTGACCAGAATCGTTCTTTTTAGCACAATGAACAAGGGTGGGAAGGATCGAAGATTCATTACGCTAACCAGCGTTTCGACAAACTTGTCTTCGTCCTGCCCAGAAGAAAACAAGTCCTCTTGTCAGAACCTTGGCTAGCGAAATAGGGCACTCCTCTCACCTTTTGCTCACTCTGTGCTGTACAGAATTCCGCCTTTTCTGTTCCTTTCCATGTTTCGTTCTTTCTGTAGTTTTGCGATGCGGACCTCATTTAGTTCCTCTCGAACACCGCCACGCGCCCGTCCACTTTCGCACTGTAACATAAGTCTCTCTAGGCTCGTGTATAAGTGACTGCACCGAGAGCAGGCAAAACGTGTTAGCCTAATCACTTATCAATGCTAGCGCACCATGCTGACTTCCAACTCAAACGTGGCGCACCAGTCCAATTTGTTGTACAAAGGGGTCACCGCTAGAGCCTGCAGGAAGACTAAAGGAAGAAAACTGCTCTCCGATTTATTGAACACGAATAAAGCATCAGCATAAATCACTACCTTGAGACGGCGAAAATATCCACTCCACGGAGACGCAAAACAAGGAAAAACAAACACTGAGCGCGGTAGTCACGTGCATCATCCGGTATTTCCGGGTCGCACTCGATTATTCCGCAGTCTTTTGGGTCCTTTCCGCTCGTGTTGCTTCCTGACCGGCAGCTCAGTAAGCACAGGAAAAGAAACGGATAAACAAAACGGAAGCATAGGACAGCTTGCTTTGTTTACTTCCATAAGCCCGGGAAAACCGGCTTCCCTGCCTACGTCCCTTACATCGGCGCTGAAGAAGGCTCGTTTCCGCGACATCTGCTGCCATCTATCGGTGGTCAGAGAAAACTCTGTCAGAAAGGCTCGGGAGCCGATGCTCCATGAAGTGCGTATTAGCGGCCTTCGCACGAAGCACCGACTCACTGGCGTGCCTTTCAGTTTCTAAGACAAAAGGCGTGTCCCGAGGGGTCTCCAGGAACCGGAAGCCTCAATTCCCAAAACGTATCTTGACTACTGATCCGGAGTTCCCGGGTTCGAACCCGACCGCGGCGGCTGCGTTTTTATGGAGGAAAAACGCTAAGGCGCCCGTGTGCTGTGCGATGTCAGTGCACGTTAAAGATCCCCAGGTGGTCGAAATTATTCCGGAGCCCTCCACTACGACACCTCTCTCTTCCTTTCTTCTTTCACTCCCTCCTTTACCCTTCCCTTACGGCGCAGTTCAGGTGTCCAACGATATATGAGACAGATACTGCGCCATTTCCTTTCCCCCAAAACCAATTATTATTATTAGTTGAGCTGCTGCACAGTGCAGCGGCTGAGTACAGACGAGCAACGGGAATTAAAAACTGCGAAGTCTGAAGAATAATGGCCAGCGAGAAATGCATCGGAATAACTCTGTTGTGCTGTTGAATTTTCGTGCACGAGCTCGTAAAGAAATATAGAAAACATGTAATCTGAGGGTTTATCTGCATACAAATTTAATGTACGAAGTAACCAATATCGTTATCTAAGAACCATAATGAAGTGCGAGTGGTATCTGGCTTATTTTGTTTATTCACTGTACATTTGAATGCCAAAGCTTGATCGCAAGTAGCACTAGAACAACAAAACAAAACTAGCGTGCAACTTCGGGAAGAATAATCGACTATTGAGCTGAATGGGCTTCGCTCAAGTTAGTGTTGGTACAAAAAATACTCACAAGCCTTCATCTTCTTTACGCCTGCAAAAATAAGTTCCGCAAGTCCGCAGACTGACGTGTCTGTTCAGTGCGCCAAATGTGGCTGCGAACCGAATGCACTTCAGTGGCGAAGAATTGAGCACAGTACCTTCTCCTGACAACGCGAAAGCACTGCAGGGGAGCGCTGCGTTCATTTGGCTCCTGGCATGAGAGAGACTCTTTCATTGCAGTTAAAATCGTTCAGTATTTCCTATAATGAAATAGCTCTTTAGGTTGACTTGTTTATAGTGGCAATAGTCAATACTATGTGAATGTTTTGTTTTCTTGTTGTTGTAATTCATGGAGAGCCTAAATGGCATATGTTATGGACTCGCACGATAAAAAATCGGCAGATCGCTGCAGTGCTATCGTACGATTGCGAAACGTCCTTAGCTCTGCTTTCACCCTTTCCGCAATAAAACTTCCGCTTTTACAGGTTGACACTGGTCTCCTTTTGCTTCAAGGCCCGTTTTGCTTCTTCATGTGATATTTTATTACAGGTAGCTTTCACGGTGTACCCGAGCATACTTCTTTAGTCTCCGAAGCATGTGCTCCCTTAATACAATATTTTGGGCGAGTTGGTTACGTACTTCCATATTAAGAGCGCAAAGACGGCACAAAGTAAGGGGAGGACACATTATCGCTGTTGTGTCCTCCCCTTCTTTTGTGCCGTCTTTGCGCTGTTAATATGGATGGGCTTCCGAACTTGTGAACTGGCATACAGTAGTGAGGATCATGTATACTGATGTGATATATATGTACCGTGCAATGAACACGTGATAATATTCAATTTAATCTGACGAAAAAAACTAGGTGCAAGCACGACGTTCATGTATCAGCTGCTTGCTTTACCACCACACGCTACGAGGGTAGTATTGAAGTTGATAGAAGCAAGGGTTATAAATGAGCTTAATGGATATAAAAGTTTCATTAATATGAAAATAAGCTGCATTTTAAAAATTACGAAAAGAGAAAGGTAAAAGAATTATGTGCTTTACAGTAAAACCTCGCTAATTCAACCCCCGTTGATTCGGAAATCCGGATAATTCGAACTGTCGGTGCTGCCCCTGCCAACGCGCACCTATGTGTATGGCGTCGGGCGCTCGTTAATTCGGACGCTGGTGGCTCGCAGCGTTTAATTCGGATGACCTCCTGAGTGGGGGCCGTGTCGAGGTAAGACAGGTAGTCACATTAAGTTATCGTCCGAATATACTTCGTGAAGCTGAACCATGCGCGTCATCATGGCATATAGTCTCTCAAGGTAACTTGGAGGATGCTTGGGGTGAAAAGTGGCGCCACCGTCTATGCGAAGAATGCCGCGGGAATTCCGGGACGATGTGGTTTCGTGTTTGGCTTGCCTTTTGTTGGGCTGGAAACTTGGATCCTGGCGTGATACTCTGCCTAGATCTAACCACCGAAGCCGCGATGATTTGCACTTGTGGAGATTGAATTCTTCTAATAGAGCGTTTTAGTGTCCCAAACTATTTTAGCGTGAGTAAATGCTTCGTATTAGGTTCGTATGGAAATTAAAAAAGGGGGTTTCCTTGATGCTTGAGTCGGAAAAAGTAGTGCAGTAACGACTGGATTCGCGTTTTCGGACCAACGCTATAGCCAAACCAAACACGAAACCACCGCTTCTCGCCACCTCACAGTTGATGAAGTTCTGCGTCCCCATTCTATCCCCAAGGCATTTATGAAAAACTCTATGGCTGGTAGTGTCCCTGACGAGCGCGCTACGGCAGGGGTGGCGACGCTTGGAAAGATCTCATCTCAAGCCCGAAAAATATTCCGGCCGCATAGTTTCGTTTTCTCAGCTTCGACGCCAGCCCTTGGCGACGGTGTCTATCGGCCCCGCATCAGCCTAACAGCCGAATCCAGCTCCGCGCCGTTCGCGACGCTGATTGGCATGTCGCTGGTCTTTTGTTTCAAGAGGGTGTCTCTTAAAAATGTCTTTTCCTCCCTTCACTGAGCATGGATTGTCCTCTCTTCAGAGCGCCGAAAATGCGTGCTGGTTCCATGCTGGTCGCTATTGGTGCGGTAAAGGCGCCTCTTGTGAGGAGATGCAACCGCTATCACGTGGTACCGCGAAGGCGGCCGCGGAAGGCGCCGCCTTTACCGCACCAATAGCGACCAGCAATAGTGTCGCCACAGGTCTACGACACTCCCGACAATGCGTCCGCAGCCTTGTATTTCACGCAACTGTAAGAAATCTTCGTTGCCGCGCAGTTATACCACGACAGCGTTGAGGCTTCCGTTCTGCGGAAAATCTAGCGTCGTCGTCGGCGGCATTCTGAACGAAAACTCCCCGGAGAAGTAACCAAGGTGGGCCACCTCGGTCACGTGTCCTTCGGGCGTAATCGCAACCTGCCCACCTATGTGTGAGCAAACTGCCCACCATGACAGGTGGCAGTTAAATGAGTGATTGGTCGCGAGAGGTTGATCGGGAAGAGCAACCTGGGTCTCACAAGCCCCACCTGTCACAGCACCTGCCATCATAGGGCAGTGGCGCATGGCTTAACCACTGCACCGCTGCACCAGGAGCGGTGTGAGGGCTCCCCGGTGTCTATGATTGTAAAATAGAGAATGACCAATCCCTTATTTATGGGCATAAACCCATTAACGCAGAATATGACGATCATTGCCCTGTTCACCAAACAAATTTATTTTGTTGCTGACGGTTTCTAACAGTTTTGGGGCGCGCATTCGATAATTCGTTCATCGGATAATGCGGACGCTTTTTCGCGGTCCTTGAAGTTCGCATGAACAAAGTTTTACTGACTGTCATTCCTGAATAAATTCAATGAATGGTCTGGCTTGGGAAATAAATTCCACTTAATGCAATTTTCGTTCTATGAAGCAAGAATTGGTGTGTGTGTGTGTGTGTGTTTTTTTTTGTTAAGCGGTCTCAGTTATTGAGACAGATAGGATACTGATGTGCATGCCAACAAAAAGGAGGTTTACAGAAGCAAATAATAAATTTTTTTTATCGTACTCTAGACCAACTGGCGCACATCTCTGCTTAAATATTAGCATACTGACGCCATTCGTGCTTTTTATTGCAAAAAAACAAAACAAAAAACGAACGAATGCATTATCGTGTTTTTTTAGAAGTTTCAAATGAAATCATACATTTTGTGTGGCTTTAAAGGCTGCACTCTATCAGAGTGGCTATTAAATGAGGAGGCGTTTAACTAAGTGATACAGTGAAGACTAAACGTCAAAGAGAGCGCACCCTTTTCCGGGCCCTCTTCTGGTTTTCTTTCCTGGAATATAATGATCCCCTCTGCGTTATAATAATCTTGTTAGTGTTGCTGCTGCTGTGTTTTTTGGTGTTTGTTGTTTTAGCTCTTGTTGGTTGCGATAGTTGTCCTGCGTTGCGCGGCTCACGTTTGGCAACACCAGTCACCCCTTGGCTTAAGAGGAAACTTTAAAAAAAATTCTTCGACAAAAACAAGTACAACACATCCTATCAGATGTAAAAAAACTTCTGCGCAGCAAAGACTATATAGCGAGAAATATTAGAAGGAAAACCTTCTATCCTTCAAAGAAAAATCTAAATGCTCATTACATCACGCAGTATTCATCCCAATAAAGTGACAAATTCAGAAATAGTATATCATGACTATACAACATATGACAACACAGGAGATAATGAACGATTGCTTTACACATTACAGCCAAAGTACACTCATGAGGGTAGCTGTGGTGTGAATTACAAAATAAATAAAGAAAAGAAAAGGTCTATACAAGTTGTAATCAACAGGCCGTGCGCCACATGACGGTCTAGAAAACAATAACAAATGTATCAAAAAGCTGATTTCATGCATTGAAACATCTAAGCATTAACAGACGTTCAAACTGCGTGGCTGACCAGGCCCACCTCAATCGGATTGTGCGCCAGTCCCAGACAGACTTTCATGTCCCAACATAGGTAAGGCTTTATGTCCTCCCTTATACAGGTAACGTTATTGAGGCGCTGATCGTCGTAACACTGAGAGGTTTAGTATAGCGCTACCGTGAACCATTACCGCCACCGCCAACCACGCATGCGCATTGTCGACTGGTGGTGGCAGTAGTGGTTCATGGTAGCGCTATGCTAAAACTTTCTTTTAGGCGCAATGATCGTCATCACGTTTTTATCATACTATTTGCTATGTCAACCGTGCACTAAAAAGTCACAGCGGCTGTTGCACTCTTGCCCAGAAGACACGTTCTCTCTAACCCCCCCCCCCCCTTTTTTTTTCTCTCTGCAATAGCTGCACGGGCGGCGGAGCCATCTGTCAGGATCCCGTGGTTTTACAGTGTGCGGCGTGGCCCCCGTCAACGCGTGGTCGTGTCGATGGAAGCAGGTAGATCGGAGGAGAGTCCGCGGAGCTGGTCCTCCATCAGTGGTACTTGGGCGCGTGGTTGTACTCCCAGTAGTGTTCGCCGTAACCACCGTGCTTGTCCCCCCAGCGCTGCTTGGTGCGGAAGTGGGGCCCGTGACGCGTCTCGTGCCGCTCCTGGAAGTGGTACGGGTTGCCCTTGCGGTAGCCGAACTCGTACGTGTTGTAGCCAGGGACACGGGCGTACCTGCGACCAAACGAAGCTCGCTTGTGGCTGCAGGCACTCGCTCAGAATAAGGGCGAGGTGCTTTTAGGCGAAGCCGGCCACGCTACGATAAAGTTCTCACGTATCTCACAGTTACGTCGCTCACATACGGTCCATCACAAGTCATCAGCTAAGCGATGGCAATAAAAACTGTGGGAACCCTAAGTCCTCTTAAGAGTGTAGCGCGATAGCATTAGATTTCACATTTGTAGCAGGTTCTGTTGCAACATGTGTGTGTGTGTTCGCGCCAGTTTCTTTGCAATTTTCACTCCATCAACCGGCATTTTCGGACTGCTAGCTGCACTAGAAGGTATCCGCGATGCTGTGAAGGTGCCGACATTTGCATATACATTCGAAACTTGTTATAACGCAACCATTTATAACGAAATATTACATATAACGGAGGCATGACGATTCCTCTTAGGAGTTTGGCCAGCACGGGCTATAACGAACTAATTGTCGGGTGACTTCAACTTATTTATAACGACGTTCAACAGTACCCTAGTTTTCTTCAGATTTTTTATTTCGCTTATCTGTATACGTTGCTGTCTAGAAACTACGTTTGTCACAAACCGGTGGGCAGTTTGTGATGACGTCACAATGTCGCGTGAATTTTCTCGCTGAATTTTCTGCTGAGAGGCGCTCTCTGCATATAATTTTGAATATAGAGGCTTGAGCTCTTCTGAAGGGATGGGGGTAATTATGATACGCTTCTTCATGCTTCATTACCTTAATGCTTATTCGATAATAAAGAGAGAAAGGGCTCACAACTGAGCACTGGTCTTCCTGACGGTTTGTTCTCCTGCTGCATGGTTTTCTTATCGAAATTTTATGATGACCGGTGACACTCGTCCTATGTTAGAACGAAATTCTGCGAGACATCTCAAGTATATACCGAGCTGCGCGTTGGCTGCATTTCTAGAGTGAAGTCCCGGTACTTCCAGCGCTGGCCACACGCACATAGGCATATCCTGCTCGACACGATGTCAGTTACCCAGAAAGGGACAGCCATTTGTTCGCCTAAAATGGTGGCATCTTACGGTCGCCAAGGGCTTTGGGCGATTTCAATACGGTTTCTTCCTCCCTTAACAGGTACAGTCTTGAGAACGGGCTCTCATAGTGTCGCGTCAATTTCCTGGTCCGCGCTCGCGACTATATTAGGCAATTTCCTGGTTTGCGAAATGCAGAGAACCACTGACGTGGGCCTAGCATCAACCCTAATTGGCAGCGGTTCGTATACTGAGTTCTACCCGTAAGCCGTGCTGGAAATTTGCTTTCGGAGCGGTCGGAGAATGTGCACATCTCTGTCATTTCTAGCACGTGTAGGCACTGCGAAAACGTGCAAGAACTCTGGGACTCTGCAAAAACTCTGTTGAAGCTCGTTTGATCTATCTATACGGCTTTCGGGATTACACCGATGGACACTGGCTCTTGCCCACTCACAAAGAGTAAAATCTTCGGACGGTACCTTGCTGAGCACTATTTCGGTTCCTGAGTACGTCGTGAGTGTTTTACAGATTGGGATTTTGCAGTACGCTTTACTGCATCCCTCTTGCTCTTTTTACATTCCCTCTTCCTTTTCTTCAGTGCCATGCAATGTGTAGCCAGCCGGAGCAACCTTCTGGTTGACCTCCGTGTCTTTCTTCTGTCCCTGTCTTTTTTTTTTTGTGGACATTCGCATGAATACATAATTTTGCAAAGTCAATAGAAATTTTATGTCAACTTACTGGAAGTATCCGCCATAGCCTCCATGGCCCCCGCCGTGACCACCACCGTGACCGCCACCGTGACCACCGCCGTAGCCGGTCGCCGCTGCTGAAGGCTCCGCCTTGGATACCGTTTCTGTGGACATGCCTTGCACTCCGGTTGGCTCGGTCAGGTAAGTGACGCCCGAAGCCGCCGCTGGCCGCAGGGCTGCCTCCGGATGGACGAAGTTGGCAGCCTCCGACGAGCTCGCGTATTGCCTGGAGGGCGCCCCGTACCGCTTGGCGACGGCTTCTTTCTCCGGGTCTGCGGCGACTCGTATCGACTGCGTCAGGACAGCCTCGCCCTTCCAGTCGTTAGCGGCGAGCAGCACTTTGGCCTTGCTTCCCGGGCCGGCGCTGCAGCGGACTGAGCCCAGCGCTACGGCCAACGCCAACGCCTGATGCAGACAAGAAAAACAATGCCAATTTTATTTTGTTCGCATAACCAGTGACAGTTGCCACAACGAAAAACCCCCTTGATTCTCCGCTCTACACCGAGGTGAAGAAGCGAACGCAGTAACTGCCGCCTCTCATGCATGGTGGCACATTCTTAGGCCACGTTCTGGCACATGGCACAGATGGCACATTTTCATTGCTCAGCAGGTGTACGCAACATGGCTTCGCTCTCATTGGTCCTAAGATGATCAGGCGGTGACAGAGTGGGGACGTCTGTGAATATTATGTTTTTTTTTTACATACTACTACTACTACTACTGCAATGGCGATGTAGGCCTCGGAAAACCGCCCTTACAGAGATATTGTTGTGGTAACTGCCAGTTGGGCTTTGTCCTATATGAAGAGCAACGTTCCGGTATAGTAGCCGTCTACACGTTCATTGCATCGTGGGTCACCGGTGGGTCACATCGTGTACTCCTGCTGTGCGGCAGGTATAGTGCGTGGCGCTATGAAGCCGTGGGGCAGCTCAGTTCTTCAAAGAGCCGGTGAAAAACATACATTCCAGGTTGCTGTTGCCGCCTGCTGTCGGTTCCAATAAGCTGGCTTTGCCAGAAGCTTATTGGTGGGCCATGCCCCACCCAGGAAGATCTGAGGGTGGCCCACCGGCGCGCAGCACGACGCACTGATATTGGGGCCCCGAAAGTCGCTGCCGCTGTTAACGCGGCGAAATACTCCGCATGACGATTCCCATAATTGCTCTCCTTTTCCGCATGGCTCATAATGAAAGCATATGGACTGTATGCGGAGTCTCTATACACACTATACATAGGGCCCTTCGTTTACAGATTCATGCACCCCGAACTGATTTATCCTCGAAAATCGGATTAGCCCGATTTCTACCCAAAAATGTCCCCTCCATAGAACAGCAGAAAAACGATGGGCTCGTTATGTGCATGTATGAAAGCACCTAAAGAGCGTACGTTCTCCACGGCACGAAGCTGAAGTCGCCGCACGGAAATTAGCGGATATGCCGTGCTTATTGCCGAGGAGCGTGTTTATTCAAATGCTGACCTTAAACCTTTCTTAACGCTTTTTATTAATGGCATGATTGTATCAAGCTCTATCCAGGTTAAAGACTCCCTGCTCCTCGGCTCTTGCGCATTTAAAACGGCCGCTGTGATGTTTGTGAATATTTTCGCAGTGTGCAAGACAGGCATGACTTGTACCCACATGGAAGTGCTGCGTAGAAGATTGTTATTGTACGCGAAATAATCGTTGTACTTGAGGAAAAAAATCTGGCTTGGTAAGTAGAATTTCAAGGTACCCTGCCATTTCGGTGCTACTTGGGAAATAGTGAGCAAAAAAGGGGACATTTTGTGTACAACACAAAAAACGGACGTTCATAGGAAATTTCCTTTTGCTGCAAAAAAAAGGGGGGACCTTAAAAAAGCTTAATTATGGAATTTTTTACTGACACGATTTTATTTGAATATGGACTAGAAAATTTATCGCCAGATTTTTATCCTCCGAATTCTGGAAAAAATAAAACCTGACAACGAAGGGTCCCAAGTCTATACCGGACAAGCATTCAGAGAAGAAATACAGATGAGCACCTTATGGCGTCATACATATCATGCGGAAGCCCTACGGAATTAAGGATTTGCGGGCGCTGTGTAGTGACGACAAGACAAGGTTAAAGGAAGGGACAAAAAGGACGAGCAACATGGTTGTGGTACACGCAGTAACACGGAGTTCCTTCCTAACCTTGTCAGTCACTATGCAGTGCCCGGAAAGGCTTCTTATGATCAACAAACTATCCCGAACACAAGCTGTACGGAAGGGACACGGAAACCAAACGTAAAACGTAGAAAAGAAGCATGGCTTTCCATACACTTTTCATATCATACAGACTATAATTCATATTCCCACAGAGCCGCCGCGGTGGCTCAGTGGTTATGGCGCTCGGCTGCTGGCCCGAAAGACGCGGGTTCGATCCCGGCCGCGGCGGTCGAATTTCGATGGAGCCGAAATGCTAGAGGCTCGTGTGCTGTGCGATGTCAGTGCACGTTAAATACCACGTAGGTGGTCGATATTTCTGGAGCCCTTCACTACGGCTCCCCTCGTAGCCTGAGTCGCTTTGGGACGTTAAACCCCCATAAACCAAACTAAACCAAACCAAACCAATCGTATTTCCCATAGAGCCCCAACAGAGATATGTGGCATTTACGCATATGTACGCGTCGTCTCGATGCTTCATGTCGACTCCCCACCTCGTCATAGGTCTGGGCACCCCTCCGCAGCAGCGGGTTTCACGCCGTCCCTGCTCATCTTGTTGGGTGAGAGCAGCCCACTGCATACACTGCGCTTAGACCCGTCCGTTTCCGTTCCTCCTCTCTAATCGACACAAATGTTCCCGCCTATTCAACGCGTACTGCAATTCGCATCGTTTTTCGCTAGCCATAGGGCCACAGCACAAAGTGCTTCACTGAACGCAAGGCGGAGTCAGATACCCATTTTTCCAAGCATTTCACCACAAAGAAGCCATGCACGCACCATGCCAGGAGAAAGCTCTTTGTGTAGATGGATAACCGGTGAGGGTAACCGCCTCCACTGAGGATTGATCCCCGGACCTCCCGCATACGAAGCGGATTCCCGAACGACTAGGTCACCGCTGCGGTATTATTACGCCTATTTTAAGCCCCATTTTGGTCTCTCGTAAAGTACTAGCTTGCCATCAGCTTTCCTCGGGGTACTCGGCTCCATAGCTTGCTGCCGCTTGAAACTACACTCGAACACTGAAACGGAAGCTGTGGTGGCCTTGGCAATAATCAAGAACAGCCTGAAAACCAGCACACGCTCTATCCTGAACTATAACGTGGCGGAAAACGTCGCTTGCTGTTCATTACGGGAAATGATTACTTCATGAAGAAATAAATGAGGGTTACCTGAACCACCCTCATAATCGCTGCCAGACACCCTGTCGTTCCTGGAACCTCTGCCAGCCGCACTGATCGCTGAAGTCACTGCGGACTGATCGAGGAAAAGTCTGACGAGCATCTTTCTTTTATACGGGGCCCCATGCTTGACTGCGCGTGGGCACTGCGGCTCACGGCTTCTCCGCGTCGTCCTAAACCGAGCCTGGCTCCGGGGAGGACGGGGGCGAAGGCCTGCATCGATGGTGCATGAAGCTGCCTTCACTTCGCCGCCAGCGGTTTCTGCTTGTTCCCCTTTCTTTTGAAGCGAGAGGAAAACGAGCTCGGAGTTAATTTTGGCATGCGCGGTTCGCTGCTTTCTCTTACAACTCCTCGCTTCGTTCTTTGCGTACAAAAATCGAGTAAAATGTACACGAGAAAATGTCTTTGTACGTGTCAAGTCACAGCGCTTTTGTTTGAGACGAGGAAACGAGGTTGTCGCCTTCAGTTGCATTAAATGCCGTATTAGCTAAGATGAGCTGGCACTCCTATATATACCGTCGAGCGTAATCTGTCGGAAAAAAAGGGGGAGGGGGGCAATTAGGAAATTAGCATCATCTCTCGTTTTATTTCGTTCCCCTCCCCCACCGCGCATGCTCATTGGCAAGAGATTTACAAAGAAGGCGATGTTATTATGTAAACATCCCTTTTATTCTCTCTGTTGTCTCTAGTCTCTAGTCAAACGGATATGCTAAAGAGGACTCCATGGTTATTGAGATGTGGCTCGGAACTCAACAAAATACAATGAATAGAGGCGGATGCAACTCAAGAACGCAGCGGCGAATGTCCCTTCGAGGAGACCCTCCAGCCAATGCTGTTGGCCGATTGTCATGACACCGCGGTTAACACCATTTCACAGATGCACCTTCCATTCACCTGAAATTTCATTCTAGGGGATAAACCGCGACGTAATGAGAACCGGTCGACGCCACTGGCGGGAGGGCCTCCTTTGAGGGCCATTCGCCGCTGCGTTCTTGAGTTGCATCCGACTGTAGGTTATCTTGGTCTGGGAGATATTTTTCTTGTTTCTTTTTTTAGTCCCGATATAATCTATGTAGGTTATCTTTCACCTGATCGATAGTGTGAATAAGGTCTATTGTCGAGTATCCTTCACGAAAGCCTGCGTGATCATTTGATTGATTGAAGTCTAAGTTTGTCCTGATGCTATTAGTGATTACCTTTGTTGATACCTTGTAGGCAACGGATAATAAGCTGATCGGCGTGTAATTTTTCAAGTCCCTGGCGTTCCCTTTCTTTTGGATTAAGGTGATGTCAGCGTTCTTCCAAGCTTTCAGTACGCTAGAGGTCACAAGGTGTTGCGTATTATACAGGATGGCTGGTTTTTCTAGCACAGAAATCCGTAACGGTTGCACAGTCACCATGGTCCTCCAAAAAGTCAGCAACAAAGTTCTAATTAGGAAAGGCGTCACCCAGGGAGACACGATACCACAAATGCTTTTCACCGCCTGTTTGCAGGAGGTCTTCAAAGGCCTGGATTGATAACAGCTGGGAATAAGAGTTAATGGAGAATACCTTAGTAATCTGCCATCCGCTGATGACATTGCCTTGCTAAGTCACTTAGGGGATGAATTGCAAATCATGATCATTAACTTAAACCGGCAAAGCAAAACAGTGGGTCTAAAAATTAATATTCAGAAACCAAAATAATGTGCAAAAGTCCAACAAGAGAACAGCAGTTCACAACTGGAAGCGAAGTGCTAGAAGTGGTAAAGGAATACGTCTACTTAAGGCAGGTAGTGACAGGTGATCCGGATCTTGAGAGGGAATTAGCTAGAAGGATAAGAATGGGTGGAGCACATGTGGACGGTTCTCTCAGATCATGAATGGCTGTTTATTAATATCCCTCAAGAGAAAAGTATATAACAGCTGTATCTTGCCGGTACTCATCTATGGGGCAGAAATGTGGAGGCTAAAGAAAAGGATTCAACTTAAATTGAGGACAATGCAGCGAGCTATGGAAAAGAAAATGATAGGTGTAACTAAGAGACAGGAAGAGAACAGAGTGGGTTATGGAACAAACGCAGATGAATGACATCCTGGTCCAAATCAAGAAGAAGAAATGGGCTTGGGCAGGGCATGTAATGAGAAGACAAGATAACCGATGGTCGTTAAGGGTAACGGACTGGATACCAAGGGAAGGCAAGCGTAGCAGGGCTGGGCACGATATTTTAAAAAAATTATATTCGATACCGATACGCGATACCTCCAAACACTGTATTTTCGATACCGATACGAGATACTGAACCAGAACTGATTTTCGATACATATACTCGATACTATATCGTTGATGCTTCGATAGACCACTGAAATCGCCAATGTTAATAATGCTGGTAATGTGATTTGTTAAGTTAAGAAATTTCTCGTGGTTTTTGGAATTTTTAGTGTCTTTGATATAGCGCACTGTATTTGAAAGGGTTTCAACGAATCCCGCCGCATGGATTTCTTTAAGCTCTGCGGCAGGCGAAGCATGTTTCTTTAAGGTTTAGCACTGGAATGAAGCCATGGTGACGTTCAAATTATCAATCCCTTCAGCAACTTAGCAAAACCTTTTTTTGAAGCTAATGTTCGTCATGCGAACCGGTCTCTAAGCACTTGACTATACATACGAAAAAACTTGAAACTGTTTCTTATGCGCTTCGTTTATTACTGTAGTATTTACCAGTTGCCTCTGGTGTTACCTTCTGCTAAATGATCCGTGTTCCGTGCGCTTGGCAAAGCAGAACAGTTATTTCCCAAGCACTATGTTTAACAGATGTTTGAAGATGAAGATTCTTTGTTAAAGGCTAGAAGAAAAACAACAAAATATAAAAGTGCGAAAAGTTTTTATTAGGCAAAGCATGTTTTGCTATCTTTGTTATTTAGATATTTTTTTTATCGGTAGCAAGTAACAGCATTTCCTCAAATCGCTGATCCGAAAGAGCCCCGCGATGCAGCCGTGCCTTAATTGAAGAAAACGAAAAGGGCCTTACAGGAGCACACGAGCGCGTTGCCATGTTGTATATTATGAACGTGTTTTTATCAACGGATTAGAGTGATGCATATTGACTCGAGGTATAGTTAACGTCGCCTCGAGGTATCCTCGACGTACCCGCCGCGGTGGCTGAGTGGTTAGGGCGCTCGACTACTGATCCGGAGTTCCCGGGTTCGAACCCGACCGCGGCGGCTGCGTTTTTATGGAGGAAAAACGCTAAGGCGCCCGTGTGCTGTGCGATGTCAGTGCACGTTAAAGATCCCCAGGTGGTCGAAATTATTCCGGAGCCCTCCACTATGGCACCTCTCTCTTCCTTTCTTTCTTCTTTCACTCCCTCCTTTACCCTTTCCTTACGGCGCGGTTCAGGTGTCCAACGATATATGAGACAGATACTGCGCCATTTCCTTTCCCCAAAAAACCAATTATTATTATTATCCTCGACGTATACGAAACTGAAGTTTCAATAGCGCCTCTTGAGAACTACGGCTGGTTGTTGCGTTGCTCCTCCGGCCAAGCGAAATGAATGCGTCACCTGATGCATTGTACGCTGCCAGCGCTGATGACCACCTTTACTCGCGTGTGGAAGAGCCTGTGGCTGTTATCGCGCTTACTAAGTGAACAACAAATGTTCTGCAAGCTCCTGAGAATGAAGGAAAGTCTACCATTTTTACTCGAAGCCACCGCAACCTGAAATAGGAGGGAAAGGGTGTTGTTTCTACCATAACTATGAGCCTGTCTCCTCGTCCCTTTGTCACCGAGTATGCAGAAGCACAGCATATAAGTTGCCTATCCACCAAGCAACGAACGTAGGAAGAAAAACGACTGACCGCGCAAACGGCATTGGCATCTGCCATCAGTCTTACAATGGAACATCTTGCGGTCACGAATCGATTGTTGCGCCGAATAACGGAAATCCAGACCTATGTTCTAGGCAGGGGATACAACTGTGTTCTTTAAAATGTATAAGCGACTGACAATACGGGGCAGTGATCTCTAGCCCAGTGCTCTTGTAATCTGAACACTGTGGCACAATTTTAAAGTGACGAAAAAGCGCACAGAATCTTTCAAGCAAACCCTGATTAAAAGCACGATGCCTTCATATACGAAAAACAAAACGAGGTCAGTGCATCTCCTTCTTTCTTTTTGTCCGCATGTAGTCAGCTCTCACGATGCGCTTCCTGCAAGTTATGATTTTTGTGAAAGTTAGCGTGATGCACGGCGTTTTTCTAGCGCATTTGATATGACAAATTCCCGTGTGCGAACGAATGACTTTTTTTAACATATCCGCATGCGCACGTACTATCGGCAGCAGAAATGAATGGTGTGGGAGTTCTCAGAAAAAAAAAAAAAAATCTATCGCTGCCTTGCGACCAAGTCGACTTATATTATTAGCAGGGATGGAGCATGCATGTTCTCATGCCTTCATAAACTCTTAAGTGATCGGCTTGTGTGACTGCAGCGAAATAATTGTTTTCCGCTCACCCTCTTCCCGAAACTTCTGCTGCCAATTGTACCTTCCGTGCAATTACGTTCTTGAACATCCGCTCTCACCAACAAAGTTTCGAGAACAGTCATGAGACGCGACAGGATGAAATACGTTTTGTTGGTGCTTGTCATCCAAAAACGCCCCTCATGTGCGAAACGGTGCAAATGAAACAGCCTGCACACATGCCGCGGCTGTCGATGCTCTTCGCCCTGTTCTGGAGGTCATTTCTCACGCTCCGGATAGTTGTTGCTACAGCTGACAACACATTGGTAGCCGGACGGCTTTAGGACTCGATTCGTGGCGATATCTAGATGCAGAACGCTTTTCAACTCTTTCGTTGGGCAAAAGACCACGCAGCACTCTTGTATACTGTGCGCCATGCCTTGGTGCCCCTGCTGCTGGCACATACCAGAAAGGAGGAGCGGCGCTGCGCGTGCCGAGTACGAGGCTTTTTTTCTCCTCGCCGCGAAAACGGTCTATATCTAGTCGGTCACTCGCTGAGGTAAAGTGTACTAGAAGACTAGTACACTTTAGCTGAGGGATTGAAGAATCGTGCAAGGTTGTCGAAAGTAAACTGAACCTTCAGCTACGGCGGCGGTCTCATGCACAGAGGGGGAGGTACCTTGGAGACGAAACTATATTCTTTTCGTAATTCGACAGATAATGTGGTGATTATTGTATGACTATTATTTATTGTATGCCTGCTCTTATGTTATTATTCATAAGCGGATTGTATAACCATGGGGAATGTGAGCGGAACATAAAGCTCGCACTTAAGAAAATATTCTTATTCTAGCTTATATTTAGCAGATACTTGTGACGAAATAGAACCCGAGCAGGAGAGGGCAATTAAAAAAAAAAATGAGAATAAGAAACTGTGACCCTGAGAAGAAGCACTCATATTGACAAAGCAGTCAAGGAAGAAAAGGAGAACGGAAACCATTTAAAGAAGATATATTCACTTGTAAGAAAATATACTTGCGTCAAAAGCATTATTTTTCACTGAACAGTAAGACAGGCTTTCTTGTAATGCTTACGCTTGTTGTCAGTAAAATAATTATTAATGTTTATTATTTTGATTATTTTCCCACTTTGGGAGCGAAACTCATTTCTGCCACAGCAAGAAAAAAAAAACGCAGAATTTTTTTTACATTTTAAGTAATCACAATATGGAGACGCCGGAATGCAGAAAAATTGTAAATTGTCTTGAAAAATCAGTACTTATTACAAAACTCCTCCTTGACCATTTTTCTGAGTTGTGCAATGAGTGTCGGTTTCGGTTTCGCGTCTTGGGCATCTTGGGATTGATTTGATACTCGGTGCGGCGAATTTCTCGCACCGTCTGCCAACAATGCGTTGTACCTGTCGTCGTGACTGAAAACAATGACCGATGCCGGTTTTTTTCGCGTAAGTCTTTCCACTTTCACCAACAGTTTCCCCTGATCACACGGTCAAGAAATGTTCTTAAAGGTAGTATCGTTAAAATTATTCTTAGATATAAAGTACCGCGAGTAGTGTTGCACAGCCATTTTAGTGTGTGCACGGAAGCCACTAGGCCTAACCACTGAGGCACTACGTTGCGTCGTCGACGTGCCAGCAAACTTATTTGCTGCCTTATCGCTGTCGTGGGCAATCATTGCCTAAGGTTTGGTGTGAGTGAACTCGCACTTATGATATATTACATCAGTATGATCAAGGCTTGGTTCGACCATTAAAGGCTCCAAAATACCAGAGCGTACCGAACGCTCTGAGTACCGCAATGAGCGGGATTCCTGCGAACCGACAACTAAACAGGAGGGGTTTGCTGGTCGTTATGAGAATTTCATCCGACGCGTATGTGGTGCCCAAGTAGGTCCGGCTTCGCAGTGCGCGCACCGTTGCTGCATAATATGCCTGTTGCTTTTGGTTTTGCAAACCTGTGGGTTCTTCAGCACGTAACTGCTTTGTTTACAGGGGACTAGCGCTGAGCAAGATAACCGCTTCACTGACAAACAGAAGAAGCTTTTGAAGCAGCTGAGATTTCACGATGTTCTCACCAAAAGGGTGGGTTGCTCGGCTCTTTCCCGCCAATTATCTTGACACGCGCACTAGAAGCCAAGTGGTTAACACGTCTTCAATCAATGCTGTTATGTAGGTTGACATGACCAAAGTGAACCTGGACACCATCAAGCCATGGATCACCAAAAAGATAACGGAATTCCTTGGGATGGAGGATGAAGTTGTCGTCGAATTTGTCTTTAACCAACTAGAGGCAGAGAAGGTGGGTGACAAGCTGATACAGAGCATGACTATTTGCGGGCACATTTCATTGGAGTTGAGCGGTAGTGTGTCTAGCTTAGTGTATACACGTTGTTATAAGTTCGACTTAATGTTCTGAAAAAATGCATCCTAGTGGAGTCCGATGTCAAATGCAGTGCTTATTGCTTATACTACATATGACCGTGAAACTCTCCTGTCGTCTTGTGATAGAGCAAGAATCTCACAGCTTTGCACGAGTCTCTAGTTTTTAATGAATGAGTTGCCAAGAAGCTAAAATGTAAGGAAAGGTTACGCCAGTAATGCACTAGAGTGTAGGTGTTTTGTGTGGAGGCCAGCCCAGGCAGCTGATGCTTGGAGCAGAGGCAAACTAATGGGGTCTGTTGAATCTTTCAGTCCAACACATTCACAGCTAAGGACCTCTTGCATCCAAACTAAGATTCCTTTGGACCCCAAGTGCCCATGTATGTACTTGTCTGGTGGGGGAGGAAAGAAAAAACGTTGCCCTTACGTAGCCTTTGTTCAGTCTTTTTAGGCTATGTCTGCTATTGGCCACGGGCGCCTCTTGTTTCCGGCCTTCACAGGTGGTGCTCGTCTGATGAGGTGGTAATGGTTCTCTTTCCCAGTGTTGCCTGACTGCATTCTGCACAGGCTCTGCTGTTTCATTCGTGTGTGCTCAGCTTTGACTGTGGCCAGCCAAATGATTTGCATTTTGTTTCTTTTAAGTTTGTTGGAGAGAGGAGGAGCTTTGCATTGTACAGTTTAAGGGGAAGGTACACACAGGCTTGCTTGCTGTGCATTTGTTTACAAAATTAACTTGTGTGCCTGGAACAATAACACGTTAATGATAGCTATCTGATGTATAATGAGGGCATGCTTGATTGCGTGCTTTGATATTGGGCTGAATGGAAGCAGTTTAGTTTCGTGCAAATAAAGTTGCTGGCATACTGCAAGTGTGAGAAAAGTCTGTTCTTCAATTACTTCCAGGCTGCTCTTCTGCCATTAGTGTTTCCAGTGTGTATAAAGCAAGTATGATTACTTATTGATTTATAGGCCGGAAGAACCGGAAGGGTTGGGAATTTATACTGATGTATTCCCCTATAGGGTGCATTAAAGTCCCATTGTGAAAGGTTTATTCTTTTCTTGAAATATTGCACACCATGGAGCTAGTCGGCAATACTGTGGCCCTGGTATGATTGGTTAAACTGCAGTCCTTGCGAAAGTACAACTCTCTTTAATGCCAACCTAGAAGCATTTCTCTACTCGGAAACAAAAATTACCCAAGCATAGCATACAGGTCCTTGTTTTGACCTCCTTGTAAACATAAATTCTGTGAGACTGCACCAGTTCTGCCATTCGGTGGATGAGTAGGGGCAGTGCTTTGAAGTAGCACATTGTTGTGTGTGTCCAGACTTCAAGTCTGAAGTGTAGTTGCCCGACTGCTGCTCTGGTAGTGCACTTTGAGTTACCGTCCGAAATTTTAGGGAGGGTGCTGTTTGTTCTTCCCAGCTCTTGGGAAAAGGTTGGTGACTGTCTTGGGACTGGCCTGTCTTCTATCCCCAGCACCCTGACCCGCGGATGATGCAGATCAACCTGACAGGCTTCCTGAATGGCAAGAATGCCCGGGACTTTATGGGCGACTTGTGGGGGCTGCTGCTTAGCGCCCAGGAGACTGTTGGGGGCATTCCCGCAGAGATCCTCGAGGAGAAGAAGGCAGAAATCAGGAGGCGACAGGTAGGCTTGCCCTCTTGCCAGCCTCCTAATGGGCTGTTAGAGCATTACAGGAAGTGCTGTTGATGCCAGGCTGTTGACGTTGAGCTTTTCTGATGCTACATGCATGCTAGAGTATAGCCAGCCAAATGTCTAGCTGTCATGCATGACTGCTGTCTTTTCTGTGCTCCTGTAGGTGTTTATAAGGGACTTTGTCAGAAGCACTTTAAGACAAAGCAGACTTGAGGAAAGCTGAAGATTAAGCATGGCCTTGGCGAGCCTGTGCTTAGATTTTATCTTTTCGCAAGTTAGCTCAGTCACAAGGTGCAGGAGCGCAGACAAGGCTGTCACGCATGATAGCTAAAGATTTGGCTGACTATACATGCCATATTTACTTGCATAATTTGCATACATTTTTTTCTTAGGGTTTCAAAAAGGGAGTGTGCAAATTACACAAAGATTTCGCACAATATATAAAGTGTGTTGCTGCCTGTGTGCGGACCGCCCAACTCTCACCCTTTGCTGGAGCGAAAAAAGTTGACTCAAAATACAGGATATATACCCCGCCCCTGCCCAGCCCATTTTATGTAGTTCCCCGCAGGAGGGCATGACAGCACATGCGAAGCTTTATGCAGTAAACCCGCAATGATAAAATCGCAAAGCCAGCAGTCGGAGGCAAATGCAGATAACTGGTGATAAGCCAGCACCTTGCATGCGGCCCAGCTGTCTAGTGGCAAACCAAACAGCAAACTGTTCAGCATTTTCGGATTCTGGCACGCACCGGCGGTTCGCAACTGTTCGTCCAGGAAAGCGACCGCCGGTGCGAGTGAGCTGGGTGAATGGCATGCAGTTCTTTTCCTCGCCACTCGGGGTTTTCGTAGCCGCACACGGCAGCATGGCTACACCAACCTTCTCAAGCCTGCCTTGCGTTCGTGCTGGCGGTCTGGCGCAGCAGAGAGTGTAGAATGTGAAAGTGAAAGTTATTTTTTAAAAACCCAGGTGATAAATTAGTGGCGTGCATATTATGCATATATACAGTAGTGAACCTATAGCTTTATTTTTGACATTGTGCTGTGCCTTGCGTGAATTTCCTTGTTTCAGGTGAATTGAGCACTGTTCATGATGTAACTGGGGTATTTCTTCATGTTAGCTAGTGAATGCAGTAAACAGTGCATTTCACGGAACGAGCTGCTCATGCAGTCTGATTTTATACTATATTCTTGGTTTCTGATCATTGTCTGCTGCCACGACTAGAATAAGGGATTGCATGGTTCTTTGAGTGCCTCTTGTATTCACTCCTTAGCAACATGTTAATTTCAGTCATTGTGCTGGTTTTTATACAGTTGTGTACATGCCTGTAGAAAATTGCCGGTGGGTGCAAATTAGCTTTCCGGCTCTTTGAGGAAAGGAAATTTTCTCGCATCTCAGTGGACATGGAACCGCACCATAAGGGAAGGGAGGAAGGTGGGAGTGAACGAATTTAAAAAGGGTTGGCCCAGTGGAGAGCTCCAGAATAATTTCGACCACCTGGAGATCTTTAATGTGCACTGGCAGCGCCTTTGCGGGTGCCTTTGCGTTTCGCCTCCTTGAAACGTGGCCGCTGCGGCAGTTGGTGTCACGTTTAAAGGTAAATTAGCTGGCTTTCATTAGGCTTGCATAGATCGACTTTTTCAATCAAAATAGTCAGCAGCGTCTGAAAGGGTCAAGAGGGCTACGTAGAAGTCAGATTTCTTCAGATTTCAGATGTGCCAATGCTGTACTGATATTACCATACAGTGACTGCCTGTTGAAAAAGGCTAGAATTGTTTTGGAAAGTGCAGCTTTAAAGTCGTGTCTAAATTTAGCCAAGTGCACTTCCTGGCCATCATGCATTTCCAAACATCACTCGTCCAGTTCATTCCTACGGCAGAGTGATGACATGGCACAAGAAGGTTGTTGTGTTCAGACTCTTACTTGGGAAAAGGGATTTTTGTGGATTTTGGATTTGTAATCCAAATTCCTAATTAGGATGCGACTCCAAATAATGAGGCTGAGAAAGTTCACATCATTCATAATTTCAACAGCTGCAGCTTTTATAAGTGATCCGTCATTCTGTGCTCACTCGGTTGACTCGGCATTGCTAATGATTTTCCCAGCGAAGTCAAGACATTGGATGGCTTCTAGTCATTACAGCGTGCCAAGCTTCTAGGTTGAGGAAATTAAAACCTAGATGGTGGGTTTATACATATTCCAAGTATCTCTCATTTGGCACTCTGGCAGGTTAAGCAGCTCTGCATTTGTCCAGTGGCCTGCTGTTGAGAAAAGTGAGCAGTCTTTTCACTGGTAACAAAATAGTATAAGCTTTTGGTTGCAGACGTTTAGTCATTTGTTTCCTGAATTCTTCATGAAGAGGCAGGTAGACCATATTTACTCGTCTTTAGCTTTGCCTAGTCATTGGTTGTTTAATCATAGTATGATAAGGGAGCAATTACCGTATTTACTCGCGTAATGATCGCACATTTTTTCTTTAAAAAATTGACGCAAATTTAGGGGTGCGTTCATTACATGGAGTAAATTTCCCACAAAAAATTTTTGAGCATCGAAAATGCAGACAAGTTGCAGGTCAGACTTCTTACAATAGCTGTCACAATCATAACCAAAAATAGAAGTTGAGTAAGGCTTACCTTTGTAATAAACACACACACTGCGCAGGCACACACATGAACTACACACATGAACACACACATGAACTACACACATGAACTACACATTGCCCTTTATTTTTTCTTATTCAAAACCTTATTCCGAGTCCGAATCCTCATGTCGTTGCTGCACGATTCGTTGTCGGAAACAGCAGTGTCATCGCTGGGGGCATCTTCGTGGTCCCAAAGAAAGTCGTCTTCCGTTCCATCCAGATCGTTGGATATGCCAGTTTTCTTAAAACTCTTGGCCACTACCTGGTCGGGGATACCGCTGCACGCTTCGACAATCCACGAGCAAAGCATCTCCAAGGACGGTCTTCTGATTTTGCCGCTCGGCTTCAAATCATGTTCGCCTGCTTTCAACGTGAGGAAACTTGCCTGTTCTGGGTCTGCGGAAAGCCTGGCGAGTTTTGTTCGTAGTCATCAGCTTCTCATGCTGCTTTTTCCAGTACCGTATTTGAATTTTGTCGACGCCAAAATGTCTGGTGGCAGCACGATTGGAATGCTCCAGCACATAATGAATAAACCTTGAGCTTGAACGTGGCCGTGAAACTTGCATACCGCCTCATGGTGAAATGGCATCGAAACACACACACGATCACACAGCACTCCGCAGACATTCAAAATGGCATACACAAGCTTTCATAGAGCATGGAGGAAGGAAAGAAACTTCATTTCCATGCGAGTTTTTATATTATTTTTGTCAAGAATCATGGGAACGTGTTTGCTGCGGGATGACTGCCAGTCAACCAATAGGCGGCTGCCGCTGTAGGAGTGCGGGACACCAAAACAAAAATGGCGGGTAACAGAGCAAGCCGAACGTAGCGCGGCAAGTTCAGGGTGCGATGATTACGTGGGGAGTAAAAAGAACAGAATTTTGAGGACAAAATTCAGGGGTGCGGTCATTACGCAAGTGCGATCATTGTGAGTAAATACGATACTGGCATCCACCCAAGTGCAGCCGTACGCCTACAAAGGAAAGCTGTACAGCTTCCACAGAAACTTCGTAGTTAAAGAAAAATTTGTACTGGTCCGGGGCTCGAACCCGGGGCCACCGCTTCACCGGAGTAGTCGCTCTACCAACCGAGCTAACCAGGATGTTTTTCATAGCATAGCATGTTGAAAGCCATTTTTGGGTAGTATCCAGAAAATAAGCTTTTTCTTTAGGATTAGTCAATGATTAGTTTTTGCAGAGCCATTGAGAACATCTACAAACATCCTTTTAAACAGCTCATTGTAAACTCTGTGAGCTGTGTTTAAAAATCCTGTGAGGTCAGTGCCACTCCCAGTTGTTGCTACGGTATGGCAACACAGCATCTCAGAGCTTCCTTATTTTTCTAGTTAGGGAAAATGTGTGCTGTGGTAGCTGCTCAGCTACAAAGCCCAAGGTCCTAAGATTGAATCCTGGTTGTGGCTGCTGCATTTCGAAAAAGGAAGCTGCAAGGCAGAGACGTCTGTGTGCTGCGCAATGTCGGTGTATGTTGAGCCTTTAAGCATCAACCCCGAGCTGTACTCGTCATGGGAGATTGCACTAATATCGTCTGTGACCAGTTGCACTTGTCCAGCTCGATGTTGCGCTGCTCCCACCGCCAAAGACTAGTTTTGGCAGGTTTTTCGGGCATTTGACGATTAAAGGGCTAAAGAACCCCAGCTGGTCAAAATTATCCAGAGTCTTCCACTATGGCGTGTCATAACCCATGCGCAGGTGCCTTATTTACCGTATTTTCACGATCGTAGGTCGACATTAATGTAAGTCGACCGCCCCAGATCGCATGCCAGGAAAAAGAAAAAGGCATGCCCGTCTGCAATTTGACAGGTATCGTACATTGTAGGACTGCTCAGATGTTGGTATTGAGAAAAATATTTCTGCTAAGAAAATGATTCTGAATTGTAAAATGAAATAAACATTTTATGTAGAAATATCTAAAAAATTTTACATTTTTGAAGTCTCAACATATGTGGGTTAAGTCAGTTTTCGAAATTTGCATTGCATAAACTTCTGGCAGTTGAACAAGTGTTCTGTTATACCAGCTACTGTCATGTTTTTTTAGAGAAAGACCATTAACCTTTGTCACCCTGGGGGCTTTTATCTCTTCATTTTTAGTTACTGGAATATTGTGAATACTGTTTTCACTGCACTGAACGGAGAAGAAAAAGCAGAATGTTACTAGAATCACCGTCAACAAGTCAGCGTGTAAGTTTATGTAATGGGAGCTGCATGCCCTCTCTGACGTCATGAAACCACATGGAGTAGTGGGACATTTTTGTACTGGTGGTCTCAAGAGAAAAAAAAAAAAAATTCACAGGACGGTTACGATTGTATAACGCGAGATTCAGCGATAGCTGTTTAGGCATTTAGTTTTGGGGATATTTTGAGGTAGAAAAGGTACAGTGACCTCTTATCGCACTGGTGTAATGGTCAAGTGATGCATCCCTGCACTGGCAGGTGGCTGTTCCAAACAGAGCCACCCGTAGGCTTATGCGACCTAGTTAAGGGGGGACACGGCTCTTTGTGGCTGAAAATTGGTGAAAAAAATCGGATCTTTAACCTTTTCGTTTTCGCGATCCTGAGGTCATTGCACAGCTAACTACAAATTTTCGCTGAAAACTACTGCCTAATTCATGCTTTATAGCGTTTATAGCGTTTCTCGCTGCAGCCGCCACACCGGTATCACCTGTTGCGATTGTCGAACTTGTGGCCCGGGGCAGTTGTTCGTTTCTTCGGCGTAAAGAATGGCAGCCATATTGAATGTAGCCGTGAACGAGCTCCGGTCGCTTACCGGACACGGGAGCACAAATGATGACTGACGAAGCACTACATTAAAACTTGTGAAATGTGGCCGGCAGCAGTCAAATGCGTCAGAAAAATGCGTCAGCGAAAGAGGAACCCCCCGTGAATGGCGTCGCATCTTCCGTCGGGTATCGACTCTCCCCGGCGCCGCTGCCGTTCCAAGTGGCGGTGCTGCCTTGATTGGAACAGTGGCCCTTCTATCAACTATCAACGCTCCCTTGAGCACCGAGCGCGCATTTGAAAGTAAAAAAGAAAACGTGTTAAATGCTTGAGATTCCTGTAGTACACGATTGCGTTATCGGGCCGGCAGTAGTCAAATGCGTCGGAGCCAAAGAGAAACTACGCGTGAAGGGCGTCGGCTCTTCCGTCGGCTATTGACACTCCCCGGCGCCACTGCCGTTCCCAGTGGGGGCGCCGCCTTGATTGGAATAGCGGCCCTTCCACCATCAGCACTTGCTTGAGTCCATTTGAAAGTAAAAAGAAAAGTGTTGGACGCTTGAGCTTCCCGTAGAAAGCGTTTGCGTTACCGGGCCGCCGCCGCTTATCAGCAGCCGCAGTCTGCAGCCACGTGTGGGTAGTGTGGGGTGCCAGTTCGCTGCTTATCGATAGCTGCCATCGTCCGCCGCCTGCGGGGGGAGGGAATGCCAGTTCTGCGCATTGAGATAGCAGCTGCTCAAGGCTAGCACCAAGAGCGATGTGACGGAGCCGCGCAGCAAAAATTCATCCATGCTGTAGCATGCCCGATATCTCATGTCCCGCCTTTACTTATACTGCCATGTTTTCGTTTCGATTGTAAGTCGACCCCCCTACTTCGGATTTTAAAATTTTGAAGAATAGGTCGACTTAAAATCGTGTAAATACGGTAATAGGTATTGAGGGGGCTTGAAACTTTGTCTTACTGGGACTTGTGCTTCTCTCAATGTCTCGGCATCTTTGTCTGCTCTCGCAGTGTTGGGAAAGCATTTGTTGCATCACTGATGAAAGTGCATTCGGAGGCATATTGCTGAAAAAGAATGAGCAATTAATGTGCATGGTCACATAAGGTTGGACAGGCATTGAGGGCATACAGCATTTGTTGAATCACTGATGGATGTGCATTGGGAGGCACATAGAATGAACAAATAATGTGCATGATCACTTAAGGTTGGGCAGGCATTGAGGCCATTTGTTTTGAGTCCCTGTGCTTTCTTTCCCTCTGAGTCACAGTACACGACTGCTAAGAGGAGAGGGAAAGTACTATATTGGTTACAAGGCAGCAGCATCATTTTGATAGCTGCTCCGGGGCTGCTTTGATGAAGCTCTTTCTTGTTCAGATAGTAAGTCCTTGCTTTTCCTTTTATCAGGCACTTCACATACGAAAGGAATGAAACCCAACTGATAATTCTTCATTTGACTGGGGTTACTGGAACTCATTCGGAAATCGTTTTATTTTCTAGGAGGAGCAAGAGAGAATGCACGATAGTGCAAAGCGCGCAGAAGAACGAGAGCGTGAGAAAATGGTCGAAAGGGCGAGAGAGGCGGCCGCCGCTTCAATGCGGGACAGGACGCCTGAGAAGCCAAAAGAGCGGCCAAATCATGCCGACACAAAGCCAAGGGAGAAGCCTGTCGAGGAGAGGCCACCGAGGGTGTTTGTCGAGCGAGAACCGGAGCCTGCACCCAGGAAAGAACCAGTGGTTGAGCCAAAGCCCCGAGAAAAGTAAGTTGGCCACCAAACTTACGTCCTTTGATGGGGCTGGAATGCAGATATTAAATTTAGTGTTCCTGTGTGCTGGTCTCTTGAAACTTATTTCTAATTTCCTTGGTTATTCTATTGAAGTCCGCTTCTCTTTGTTTTTGCAATATGATTGCTTCTTAGGTATTTCTTTTTTTTTTTCTCAAGCTCAACATATTTACTCTGCTGGTTATTTTTGAGGCCTTGAACAGCATGCGTCACGACTACCATATTTGCACGATTGTAAAATGACGCTAGGGAGGACACTTTCCATTTCGCTTCAAACTTCCTTAGAGGCGAGTGAGTGCTGTTCAGAGGCTGTAAGGCAGCCTTTGGCTTGCTTTACAGGCTCGCACCTACCGAGCCCTGCTGAAGAGACAGAGAACTCATGCAGCACAATGCAGTGCAACGCAATACCGTGCAATCTGCGATCGTGACTTTGGCGATGTGCGGGCTGTGCATCGCCACTCACTGTGCGCGGTGCGTACCATGCGATCGCGACGTTGGCGATGTGTGAGCAGTACTTGGTGCTCGAGGGTGCGATTGCGGCTCGTGCGTTCGTATCATCCTTAGAGGCGAGGGAGAGAGTTCGGAATATTCGAAATTCCGCATGTTGTACACAATGCACTCTGATCGGGGAATTTCGCAAGTTCGTGTCATCGCAGAATTCGTATCAACCGCGTAAGTATCACCGAGATTCTACTGTATTTAATATGCTCAGCAGCCTTGGAACCGGGCATTGTTAGCGTGGGTAGCGCATGATACAAGGATGTCAGAAAAGCGTTCCTACCTACTTTTCGAACTTGTCCACAGATTGAACCGTTCAGCTTCATGCACTGGCAAAGTTTCATTTTTGAGGAGAAATATTTTTTAACTCTATTTTTACTAATACAGCTCAGGTTGCAAGAATTCGGTGATATCGGGTTTTTGCCAAAAATGAGGGGCCCCTGTCTATGCACAACATGCAAAGTCAGATTTGCTTTTGCTTGCCACACACAGACATCCTGCAAGCATGTTTAGCATGGCACCGGGTCGGGTCTAAGGTTTCTGCAGACTGCTGCAAAGCGGCACACTACTTTGCAGAACAACTGATGGGCATGTGAACATCAACAGTCAGAAAAATGACTGCGTCTACTTCATAGGTCATTTTACACAGTCATCACGCTGGGTTTTCCTTAGGCCTGTCTCGCCCCCTGTGGAAGTGCGGAAGGAGCCTGTGGAAAAACACAGAGCCGAGAGCCCACGCAAGCAGCGAGCTTCACCGCCCAAGGAGCGGCGTCGCAGGTATGGAGCATCGATTTCTTTGAGAGGCCACTAAAGTTGAAGGCAACTATAAAGTGTTAAAAAAAATTTGGCAGTTTTACAATGTGATGCGGCAAATCTGCGACAGCAGGGTGTTAGCCATCTTGCTGCTGCTTGCACTTGGTGGTTTCTATTGCTTCTAATTTGGCCGCACACACCGCTGGGCCATCACGTCTTTTATGCTTTGGCCACTCGCACCACTGAATCCTGGCATGTTGCTGTTCTGATTGCCACTCTTGCCATAGCCACTGCAATTCTGCATGCCAAGCTCGCCAGGCTGTTTCAGTGTCTTCACTAGTGAAGGGATCAGGGGTATTCATCATGAACGCAAGCTCGAACATGGCTAAGCGTTGGACTCGTCGCTGAAGTCTATGGTGTGATGCAACACACCAGACTGGTTTCCTCTTTCCTCTCCGCATCCTCCTCTCGCTGCTCCGGAGCAACGCAGGCACTACCCCTAGTTGAGTTCGGCTCAGCTATGGGTACAGGTGTGGTTTACACAGAGGACACACCACTGGGCCATAATTACTTCCGTGTTAAAATTATACGTCATTTTCTGCCACTCTTTTTATTTCTTGTAAGTGCAGCATGCTTCTCTGCAGTTTGCAAGTCTGTGGCTCTCGCAATCATTTTGCATGCACAGAATGTCTGGAACTACCTGTGGTGGCTCAATCTGAGCAAGCTGTTGATGGAAGGAAAGCATGCTGTAGGGGCAGAATTGCAGCACGCATTCGCTTCTGTGCTATATTCGCAGTGGGGGCTCTAATTTTACACAGTCCTCGTTTATTGGAATCTGCAAACTGTTTTTTAGACTGCTGGCAGCAAGCAAGAAAAGAAAGCCTCGGAGCCACCTTGCGCAGCCGCATCTCATATAGCTGCGTCTCGTGCAGCACTGTCCACTCGCGGCATCTGCTATGGCATAGTTTCATTTTTGCACTGTTGGTTTGCACTGTGCTGCAGCAGCAGTGGACTGCATTAGTAGCTGCAAAAAAAAAAAAAAGAACCCGCCACCTATTTGTATGCATGGTTTTGGCATGGACACAGCACGCCAGGAGCCGCCGAACACGGTGACAGTGAAACACTGTTGATGTGTTGAGTCAGTGGCAAGGTGACATTTGCAACATACCATGCAAAAACAGTGCCACAATTTGAATTCAGCAGCCGAGTTTGTATTGCATGGGTTATTTGTAGCTCACTGTCTGTCTGAGCTGTTGTTTTGTATTTGGCCACAGGTCACGTTCTCCTCAGAGGAGGTCACGCAGTCCACGCAGGCGGAGGTCCCCACACCATGGAAGGCACTCTCCTCCCCATCACCGCAGGAGTCCCGACTCTCGTAGGCACAGGCGGTAAGTTGTACATGCTATTTTCTGTCAGCCAGTGCATATTTGCATATTTGGAGTGCATATTTGTTTTTAGTGTCTTTGTAGGAGCTTTATAGAGAACCATGATTTATTTACGTTTTAAGTCTGTATTTTTGTTAAGGATACAGCTCATGGGGGTAGTTTATACAAAAGGAAGTTCTGAAGTAAACCTCTGTTGTCTGATCTCTTGTGCGAGTGCCACACATAAACCACTAGTTACTGCGAGCAAAAGAAATAATTGTGGAAAAGTTAATGTAAGTTACAGCAGTAATTTATTGACGCATTAGTGAACATATTGATGTATTGCAAACAGTGAAACACCTGCACTGTAGTGCAGCAGAGAGCAGATATTGCTGAAATCAGAATCTAGTTTTTCTTGCTTTTATGCCATGTTTGCATCGGAAGGTGGCGGAAAAGGTTTGGAGAGGATTGAAAGAACTGAACATTGTTGTTCTGGCTCTCATGACCTTTCCACCTTGTCGCTACGTATCCATCGGTGCACTTCTTTCAGCAAACTGTTAGCATGGATGGATAATTGATCGCTGCAATTTCAATGTCAAAACTAAGAGACCAAGACATACAACCTTGTCAGGGGTGACTTTCTGTGGCAGTGCATTGGAATCTGCTAACAGCCAGGTCTTAGCTCCATGTGTTTGGCTCAAATGCCAAAGGCTCCAATTTCAGTGCTCTTTCAATTTTAAGTTACTATGAATAGATATTTGGTGTGTTTTGAAACAAAGTATGCATGCACTGCAGCTATATATTTGTAGACACCGCTTCCATCGTACACAATTTTCATCTACCAGAATCCATAAACTGCATATTTTCAGCCATGCTGTACAAAGAGAAGCAATCGACAGAAGCAAAAGCTTCGAAGTCAACCCACACTATTGCATCTTGAGAATGGTAGAGGCCTGCATGCACGCTGTCTCACAGCTGTGCGCTCACTACTTCAGCATGGCAGTAGAACTGCATCATCAGCTGCAACAACATTCATGCGGTATACAAGCACGCAGTGCTTCATATGAAAAATTTCCTCTCAAACTGGCTGCTGCACTCTTCTGATGTAGTGCTTATGGCACCATTGGATATAACCACGGTTCCAACGCAGCATGAAAAATTCTATGCGAAATATTAACTGCCAAAGCTAAAGGCTCTGACCACACCTGCATTGTTGATGTAATGAGAAGAGAAAATAGCTCCAGAGTGATTGTGTTGATTCTTGTTGAAATGCGGCAGCATTATGGGCACATTGCCAGTATCCAAGCACTAAGTGGGCTGTGTCAGTCACGTGTCATCTGGATTTTCCACTGCTGGCACTTTTAACCAGGTGCTTTGATGAAGAGCAAAAGTGGTAGTCTCGCTCGCATAGTAGCCCAAACTGCCGTTCTCTGTTTCACGTGCCGTCTTGCTGCATTTCTCTAGTAATGCACCGCACTGTGCCCCTCTGATGGCAATCCCAAAAATTGCATTGTATAAGCTTGAAGCATTGCAAAAAATCAAAAAGTAGTACAGTAGAACCCCACTCTTACGTTTTTCGTGGGACTGTGGGGAAGAAACATACCAGCCGGTAAATTTAGTGGCCAGCAAGCGCACGTGAAAAGAATTTGCAGCCATGCCTCGTTAATTCGGAAATTCAGAAAATTGGCCTCCCTGCTCCCTCCGATGAAAAATGTACATCAGTCAATTACACCACACACTCTTTAATTCGGAGTGAATTTGCATGCACACCGGTGAATTTGGACTGAAGACATGGCAGGAGCGGCGCTAAGTCAGTTTTCGAGGCGCATCGCTACTGTCATCATCTGGAAACCAGTGCCAGGCCGGCAACCACCCTCCAATCCGAAACTGAAAACGTATGAGGGGCAGAACTGATACAGTAAAAACTCGTTTATTCTGGCCTCGTTGGTTCAGAAATTCGGAGTGCCACTGGAGTCCCGCCAAATGCCTGTGCAAGTGTATGGCGTCGGAAGCTTGTTTATTTGGATGCTGCAGGGCTCACATCGGTCAATTCGGACAGGCCTCCGAAGGGGTGCCATATTGATATATGATGGGCTCAACAGGCAGTTGTCCAGATATTCATCCACTGGCCTGAATTGCATATTGCATTTTCTCGTGCGCCCCTCTGATCTGCGCACAAAAGGAGGCGTGTTGACGGTCGGCAGATTCCCATCGATAGGCCGAGGGAGTCCGGCTGCATAGTTTCATTTTTGGAACTTCGTCGTCAGTCATCGCCAGCCCGCGGTGACGCCGGCTATCAGTGGTGCATATCAGGGAGCTAGCCAAGCCGCTCATTGTTTGGTACGACGATTGCCTTGTTGCTGATACATTTTTGCTTGTTTTTCGAAGGCGTCTTGCCGCTTCGGCGCCAATGTGCATTTCCGTCTCTTCCATCCGCATGGTATTTCCGTTCTTCCAGTGCATCGCACTCGTCACGTGCTGTTCGCAGTTTGTGCGGTGGAGCCTCCTCACAAGCAATGCCACACGCCAAGAAGCTCCAGCTCTGCCGTTTTGTACACTGAAATAAGCCGCAGAGAACATTACCATTGTGGAGCAGTTCTGCTTCCACCACTTCCTACAGCGTGCACGAATTGAAACATTTGATGGAACTTCGAGAAATCTCGGTCGCCACCATTTTACGAGGAGCGGGCAAGAGAGGGAGAAATACTCTTAACACATGCGCTGCGCGGTGCTTCGTTTTTCTTTTTTTTTTCTCCGCCTCATAGCGCACTTTGCGACAGTCGAGACCAAGATGTACCCCACAAATGCTGGAACGATAGTAGCTCTAAACACTACAGAGAGGAGGTGCATACCTGCCAACCCTCCCGATTCGCCCGGGAGACTCCCGATTTTTGACTGAACTTTCCGATTGTACGACCACGTCCTTATATCTCCCGAAAAGCTGTCTCTGCCCGCGCAAGAATGGTTTTTGGGAAACCGGCCCACAGTATCAGCAACCGCGACATAATCGCCAGCATCACTATCAACGGTCGCACTAGCATCATCGGCTAAGCAGCCAATCAAAGTCAGAGTAGCTGTGGCTGGTCAAATTTCATGCATGATTTCGTGCTTGCTGTTGCTCACTGTACTGTTGCTGCTGCTTGTATGTTTAGGGTTAGCTAGGCCGTCTGTGTGCGGTGCGCAGCAAATTCTTTCATTGTGCTTGATGTCATGGCGCTATCAAAGCTGAAGAAAAGATACAGTATTTACTCGCAAATTTTTTACAGCCCCAACTTTTTACCCAGATTTAAAAAAAATGTTACTCGTATATTTTGTGCACTATGTTGCGCCAAGCCACCAACACGTACATGGTTGCGTGCAAGGCAGGTTTGGGAAGATTGGCGCGGCTGCGTCGCCTAGTGTGGTTGCGAAAGGTGTGACTGACGAGGGCACGAATTGTGTGCCGTTTAGCCGGCTCTCGCGTTGGCGGTCGCTTTCCCAGGCGGTTAGTTGCGCGCACGCCCGAATCTGATACTATAGAGCAGTCTTCTGCTCGGCTTGCCACTAGTGAGCCGGGTCACTCGCGAGGGTGCCGTTTTATTTCGCTCGTTATCTCCTTTGCCTCCCACTGCTATCTTCGAGATTGTATTGTTGCTGACTTATTGCTGTGAGCTGTACATGCGCCGTCATGCCATCCCGTGGGGAACTACGTAACGTGGGTTGGGGGGATCTGTATGCGTGTTATATTTGGAGTCTTCTTTTTTTCTGGCTAGTGAGGGATGCTATAGTTGGTGGCCAGGTCTACATATACAGTATATGTTGCGCATTATGACCACTGTAGTGCTTTGTAGGTTTAGGTCGCGTTCAGAAAATGAAGCCTTAATTTAAAGAAAATAAGTGCACAAATTATGTGAGTGCGGTATTTGCACAACTTTTTGGGATCTTATACTTCTGAATTTTACATAAAAAAAGGTGAACAACCCCCCTTCTCCACTCACTTTCTTTGGCACAAATAAAAAGTCTGATTTTTGATCTCGCCAGGTTGGCAGGTATGGAGGTGTGCTGATCTGTGGCAGCTTCGCTGGCGAAAAGTGTACGCTTCTGAAACGAAGTGTGTATTGCTGTTCATCGCCGCCCCTCCAACGCTGTCTTTATATTGTGCTGAACTGTGAACGATTTGAATAGCTTCATCTTCAAAAAAAAAAACTGGCAATTTAAATAGCACTTGCTCCTTCATTCGGCTTATTTTACTCAGCTTCACTTTGTATCTTATTTTCAATGTTGCTACCCCTAGCGTTATCTGCCGGATCGCATGCTCACTACTCACTCAATGATCATCGAAATTCGCCATGTGCTTGTGGTGCACCTGGATGACGCTCGGAAATTTCGATGGCCATTGGCTCAATAGGCATTGAGATTGCCAATGTGGTGGGGTATTTATCTGGCTTCTGAGGAATAGCTGGTTAGTGTATGCAGTGCAGGCAGTAACTGGCACTAACTGATGGAACGCATGCCAATGCAGGAGATTGTGTCTCTTCCCGTAGTTGTGTTCCAGCGCCATGAGGCCTATTTTTATAACCTGCCATAAAGGGATTTGCAGAATCCGGCATTTGAAACGGAAGACTGGAACCATTGTCAGTCCACCGGAGTACCGCTCCTTCTCTGCCACAAAGCATTTTCTGGAAGCCAAGGTGTTGGTGACGCCTGCGTGTTCACTGTAACTGAATTTTGTGCTTATTGATGTTCATTCTATGCAATTTGTGACCATTTCGTGGTCCTTGTTCATACTAAGCAAGTGGGGCCGTTATAAGTGGGCTCGAGTTGAAAGGGTTGATTCAAGTGTTTACAAAAGAAATTAAGAAAATGTTAATTGCCTCCAATCTCTCTAGCGTAATGAAAGCAAAATGTAATGGTTGCACGGCTTTATGCGAAATGAATTTTAGTGCTCCAAACTTTTTGAACAACACTTCACAGCAGTGACTGTTACGCTGCATCATACAAATGTGTGATGTCACAAGAGGATACTAGTACTATAGCATCCTTTTTTTTTTTTTTCTCAGTAAAAATAAATTCTGTGGCTCTGTCTGGTAACGTTCATTTTATGGCAAAGGACATATTCATTACTGAGAAATTAAATTTACTAAGAAGCATTTTTTTTTTTTCTGCTGCTCGATTCAAACTTTTGGTGGCATCAAGACTAAAACGACTCCGTGGTCATCTTTTGGAAGTTAATGGTGCTGGAGCCTAGCTTCAGGGATTAGCAGCCAAATACGGTCTTAGTATCACTGCAGTTTGCTTTGGAAAACTGCTAGTGGTAACAATCGAGTAGAATATTGATGGTACGAATGTCACGGGGTCATGGAAAATATTCGTGTCATGTGAGGCTTGTATCATCCAAAATGAACTAAATCTGTATGTACAAACACAAGAAATGCATTCACACAGATTCTGGGTTTTTTAATGTGACCACACATCACTGCTTATGGTGTGTACCATATGACTGGTGATATCTGTGTTGATCATGCGCAAGCCATGGGCTGCCGCTCACTGCCCGCATTCCATACTGTATCAGTAGCAATTACGGCTTAGGCGATATGTGGGCATCACTTACTTAGTGCACCAGGGTGTGTGCAGTTGAAGCTTGTGCATTCTTCTGTCTCATAGGGGGGCGGAGAGCGTTTAGAACATGTGGTATTCTGCACATTGTACACAGTATACTACAGCCAGGAAATTTTACAATTCTTAACAGATTTTAAAATTGGGAATTTTTTGTCTAGTTGCCAACAAATTGTGCTGTATCTGTACTTCGTTTGACATTTTCAGCTTATAAAAGCTCCGTTTTCACAAATAAGTGGTCTGTTGTTTCGAACAGTTAGAACTGCAGGCATTTAACAGCTTGATATGTTCAGATCATTCCATTTAAATTAATTTAATGTTTGCTTTTTTGTTTGTTTCCCGACAGGCGTCATTCTGAGACCCCAGCAAGGTCCAGCTCTAGTTCCTCTGCTTCATCGAGTTCAAGCCATGGTTCTGTCAAGAAGGCCAACCCTGAGAAGCAGCAAGCGGTATGAGCATGTGCCACAATCCTCTTGGGAGGGACTGCTCTGGACTGGTGGGCTTGGTGGCTGCTCTGCACGTTACTCGCTGACAACTCTTCACTGGATCCTTCTTTCCTTCTCACCTCATGCTTCTTTGCCTGATTACTTTTTTGGCATTCACTGACTGTAGAGGTGTCCTGAGCTTTGGGACTTGGAACTAGCACCTGGTACGGGGACATTGCTTGCAGCCTGCTTTGCATGCTTCTTGGTTTGAATAAACTGCCATTGTTAACCATTGTGCCTTGGGCCTCTTGATGTTACTTGAGTGGCTAGACAGTGTTTGCCGAATGCGGTTTGCATATGTTATAGTGCTGGAGATGGGCAACATGAGGCATGCAGGTAATTTGCAAAACTATGGTTGTACATTACTGGCTATTGTGCTTGCCTGCAATGTTTTATTGACAGAAGCTAATGTTGGGTTTTTTGTAGCTTTGTGGCCACTGTACGGCAGAAACCAAGTCAGGCTTGATGCATTTTGTTCTGTTTTTGTGTGTCATCACCTACTCTGATGTCTAAACGCTTCAGGCTTAACACGTAGGTCATATGCTGTCTTAAGAAGTATGTATTAAAGCAAGGAAAGAGTACTAATTACAGCACTGTGGAGAAAATCTTACTTGAATCACACTTCCACAAGCGTAGCATTCGTATGTTTGTGTAGTTCAGCTTTGTTGGTGGCTGTTTTGCGTCTAGCCAAGAAAAATGGTGTTGCAGGTGAAAAGACGTATCCGTAATGCAAGGCTGTGTAGGATCTCAATGTTTATTCTTGCTGCGTCATTTAGATAGCTCACTGAACCCTTCCCTTTGGAAGCTATGGTTTAATAATAGCTATAAGCTGAAGTGCAGTGTTTAAAAGGATAGGCTTCTTTCAGTTTGTGCAGTGAGCAGCAGGTAGATGGTTATTGGGGCATAAACTTATGCAGTGTGGTCTTTGTTAGTCCACTGAACATGGGTTATTTTTTTCACTGCTCTTATGTAATTATTTTAATGCTGAATGGTGCGACCTCTGCTGAGTGCCAGTTGACAGTAATTTATTCTGTAGTGGTCTCCTTGTGATCAAGTTAAGGCAGTCTCAGCCTTTGCTACAGTGGGTGCTTTTCAAAGCATTGTTTATGAGTAATGTTTAGTTCTTGCTAATTAATGCGTGCCATATGTAGCTTTTGTCGCATACATAGCCATCATCAGCAGCAAACCTAGCATGCGCATTTCGAGGTGCAACCTTCTTTGCATTCTTAATTTTTTATCATTACCTAAAGCGTTCAAATCACTTTGTGCATGCATTCTCCTTTCATCACATTTTGTTCCTATTTCTTCATAGCTTTTTTTTTTTTCGTGTAGTGGTTGCTAGCACCAAATGTAAGTTGAATTTCACCATGTCTTAGGAAAAGTTTGTGTTCACTAGCGTTGAACAGCTGAAGAGTTTAAGTTCTCATAGCAAAATTTGGAGGCCGTGGTTTTTGTAGCAATAGTTACATTACGGTAGCGGCGCCGCCATGCTGTCACGGGGTTGGTCACGTGACCAAGTTCCACTCGGCCAGCTGTAGCTATTGCGTCACTCCAAGTTTAGCCGGAGCTAAATCACTGCCAATTTTTGGCCACAGAATGCATTTTGCCTTTGTCCCGCATGTTTCTTTCGAATGAGCTGCATGCGGCACTTTTATTCTCTGGTGCAATAACTTCAGACATCTCCTGAAGTGTTGCCTGCTTGCAAAGCTTCTCTGTCTTTTCTCTGTAGTGGGAAATATAAATTCTAAGATGACACTTTACTGCTGCCTTGATGGTTGTGAAGTTAGGCTCCTACCTGGGCAATGCAGGAACGTATTTTAATTCGTGGCAGTAGATTTTCAGACACGCCTGTTTTTTTCCTACATTGTCACTATGTATGTATTTCACTATGCATTTTTATCACGATGCAATGTGTTGACATTTGAGCTGTGCTGAGATCCTGTTCTTGGCCTGTGGGCTTTTATGAAAGACTGCATAAGTAATGGATTCTCTTGGAGTGGGTTTTTGCTACTTATTTCATCTGTGCGGACCATTGGCAGCCTTCATTAGTGTCGGCAGTTCTCTCACTGAACACAAGTAAAAAAAATTTGCCAGTGAATGTGCTTCTTGGCAGTAGGCATCATTTTAGAGCACAGCTGCTGCGGCCCTCGAACTGTAGGCGGCCACATACAGAACACGTAATGCTGACGGAGGTGGCTGTGAGTCAAATGAGCCTCTCCTCGTACGAACGCCAGCGTGTATACAGCGCGCTACTCGGACGCCATCTCTGGAAAGTGACGCATACCTTGCCGATGACGTCATTGGCGAGCAGACAACAGCGCATACTATTTCTCTGGCGCCGCAGGTCGCCGCTGCTCAACCTGCCTTCACGCTACTGCCGTACCTTCCTCCACTTTCCTCCTCCACTCTCTTCGCTATTGCAGTCTTTCATTCTCCGCTGCATTCTGCGCTCGGTTATGCTGACGGTGAGGCACGCCACTCAACCCGGGAAAAGGCACCCAAGAGCTGTACTCTGATATTAAAACTTCTTAAACTGTTGTGTGCAGTATAGCTCTTTCACCTTGTAATGCAACACGGCATTTGGCTGCCTATCGTCAAAGCTGTTGCTGTTGGTTGCACAAGCTGTAATTTGAAAAATTGTAATGTAAACAAATAGAACGGGATTATGCTTGTTCATATTTACAATGCTCTTGCGACATATGTTTTCTTGATGAATCTGAACTGGAAAACAGCTCATTGATAGTGACTTGTGCATGTTGAAGAACCCCAGGAGGCCAAAAAATAGTCCAGAATCCTCTATGCAATGACAGGACTCTGGGAAAAGGTGCAGCTTTCACATTTTAAGTACTCAGATTTTTGGTTTACTTGAATAATGAATGCATTTTTTTTATTTCAAAGAATTTGTAAATATTTAGGTGATGTGTTCTGTATGAAAGGTAATACTTGAGCAAAAGATTGTATTTCGGAAATGAAAAATGGCAGGTGTGTTTATTGCATGCACAAAGGGAGCAATTATTCTGTCCTGGCTAGGACAGGAAGGCTGTGCTTGCACTTGATGATGGGATGGACCGGAATTATTTTGTGCGTTATTGTGGCTGTGCACAGGTCTCACCGCTTTTGGAGAAGCTGGGCCAACGCAAGAACTCTGTGCAGCAAAAGCGGCACTACCGGTCCCAAGGCCGGGAGGAGTCTGGCAGCAGTTCGGATGAAAGTCCGGCTGCTGCTCGGAGGCAAGGGGGAGGCGACAAGGCTAGAGGCAGCGGACGGTCGAGAAGGGTCAGTGCACACAGATTCATATTTGAGTGATTTGATTGAAGGTAGGCATGCAGCATAAAAGAGGCTTTCACGGCCTTGGCATATTAACGCAAAAGCTTTAATAACTTGTATTGCAGAAAATCCGGCGTCAGCGTCATTGACCGTGAGTGACAAATCCACGAAAAGTCCCTAGAGAAGCAACTTAGGAGGCAGGTGGGCTGCCTGGGTCACGTGACCTTGTGGCGTCATCGCAACCTGCCCACCGGATTGTGAGCAAACTGTGCACCGTGGCAGGTGGCAACTAAAATATTGATTGTTTGTGAAAGGTTACCCACGAAGAGCAACCTGGGTCTCACAAGCCCCTACTGATGGCCAGCACATGGCCAGCACCTGCCATCGCGGGGCAGTGGCGCATTTCTTTAGAGGAGATGCTTCTCGAAGACACTTTTTTCTTAATAATTATGAAACTTGGGTCATTGATAAGGTTTCAATGCAGATTCTAAATATGGTCTTAGTTTTTATGTAGCTTGCATAGATTTGTGTAAAATGGTCCACAAAAGCACAACATAAGGCCTTTTGTGCACACTTTTTTGATAATGAAATGTATGTTTAGAGCAGCTGCAATAGCTCATTGTGTTGCTTTGGTGATGTAGTATGTTGAAATCTACTTCAAATTTATTCATTTTATCCTATAATTGTAAAAAAATTCAGGAACACCAAAGTGTATATCTTATTTACTCGAATCTAGGCCGACGCAGATTCTAAGCTGACCCCCTTAAGTCTGAAGCCAAAAAAAAAAAAAATATTACCTCGAATGTAGGCTGAACAAAAAAAGCGAGGACAGTGTTCACAAAATGCAAACAGCATTTTTTAAATCTGAACGTGCAGAGCTCATTCAACATCGTCGTTGCTGCTGGACTCGTCGCTGTGTTCCTTGTCACTGTCACCTTCAAACAGTGCACTATCTTCGGTACAGTCAAGCGCATTAGATATGCTGCACTTTTTAGAGGCGCGCACAATCAAAGTACCTGGGATGTCGTCCCACGCTGCAGCTACCCAGACCGCCAGCTGCGATAGCGATGCACGTTTGATGCGGCCCGTTGCCATTAGCATGTGCTCTTCATCAGTCAACCAGTCCGTGTAATATTTCCGCAGACGATCCTTGAAAGGTTTGTTCATGCAGACATCAATTGGCTGCAACTGGCCCGTCATGCCGCCCAGTATGACAGCGAGGTCAGTGTTTGCTTGGGCGAGCGCAGCCTTCAGATTGTCGGTCAAGTGCGCACGGTAAGAGTCGACGACAAGGAGCGATTTCTTTGTGAAAAGGGCTCCTGGACGCCGTCGCCACACAATCTTAACCCGCTCTTCCACCATCGCACCCGTCATCCACCCGTTCTCATTTTCCCACACAATGACATTTCTTGTGAAAGTTTCACGAGCAGGCAGTGTCTTCCTTTTAAATATCATATTAGGAGGGAGTTTATGTCCATTAGCTGTGCAGCTCAGCATCACAGTTGCACGCTGCTTCTCGTAGCCCACAGAGCGCATCTTCACCCCCTTGGCACCCTTTTCATTCATGATGTACGCCACTGGCATATCAAAATACGCAACTGTCTGGTTGGTGCTGCCGATTTGCCCAGGGTTGTAGCCTGCCTCTTCTCTCTTTCGCAGCACGTAGCGCTGAAAAGCTATCAGCCACCGTGGCTCAATAAAATGGATCTTTTACTAATTTCGCGTTCGAATATTGCCTTGATTTTTTTGGAGAATTGTAGCTGAATGCCCAAAGATAATTTTAGAGTCAAAAACCCAAAACTGAAGAAGTTCGCGAAAAACCCGCTTTTTCGACACGCATATCCCCTTATTAACCACTGGACCAGCAGTGGTATAAGGACTGCCAGGGGTCTATGAATGTTAAGTAAAGAATGATCAATTCTGCATGTATGGGCATTAACTCATTATAGCTATCGTGTCGTACCGTTAACGGAGAGCTTAAGTGCCCCTCTCATTTGTTTTGTAGCTTCTGATCTTCTGTAGTATTATCAGGCATGGAACAGTGAAGCTTTTGTTGGCTTTCTCGTTGAGGGTCAGGACTTGAGTTGAAACCCATGGCTACATTAGTGGAGTGGCAACAGCAGAACTCTGATATAAGGTTGGGTGCTCGTCATGTGTGTTCTACCTTTGTGCTTGTGTTTTTCACACTCTTTAATTAGCCTAGCTTGCAGTTTTACGCGAAAGCGTAAAGGCCCCATGTCGCAGAAAAGCTGGTGTCTGCGTTGCCATGACGGAAAACTTAGGCCTAGACTATTACACACCAGTGGTGCTCTAGAAAGCCCTGACCCGCTGGCCATTTGGTTGAGAGTCAGACGCGCTACTGCTACGCTGCGCAGACATGTTCATATGGCTTGGTTAAAGTGGGGCTTTCACGTAATGACTGTGATTGTGAAAGAGGAAACAGTGTTCGTGTCTGCGTGGGCAAGAGGAACCGTTGTCGCATCATACCCTTAAAAGAAATTACTAAAGAGGAATCTGAACTCTTTTTTTCACCGCGGGAGCTCGATGTACACGTCCGAGCAGTCTTAGAAACGGCGAATGTAAATGACAATAATTAACATCTGTGAAAAATTGTTTCCTTAAGCCTAACAGTTCCCAAGAAGAAGGTACACAAACCTCCAAAAATGTTTTGAGAGAAACTCTAATAAATTTTCTGAAAATTGTTTTATTCATCAAAACTTCCCTTGATAGAGGGGCTATAGGAGGAGCCCTAGTGGCTGAAAAATGTTCTACGAACAAGGCCAAATTCGAAATCGAAACCAAAACCTGAGTTCCTGAGAGCAATTTTTGCAAGTATCCGAAATGAAGAGACCACGTCGAGGTGCACCCCTTTTCCAGTTGACAGGACGAAGAAAAAAGACAAAAAAATTATTTTCGAAATCGCGAATACCCAAGTGTAATATATTCTGTGAAATATAAAGAAATTCTCCATCAGATCACTTCAAAACCTTGAATCGAATTTTTGGACAAAACAAAGTCTCACCTCACCTACTGCGTCTAATCAATTTCATTGATATTTGTGCTATGAAATTCATAATGCACCTTACAGTGCCTGTCATCCATTGGAAAGTGGAGATATTCAGCAACAGTGGTTAATGTTGAGTAGTGATGTATTGTTGTGTGTTGGGTCTGGTGCCAGGCTTTGTTTAGCTGAATGGTAGCAGTGGCGTCAGTTCACTTTATTTTAATGTTTGCTAGATGCCTTAATTTCTGTATAGGGTGGTATGCGTTAGAGACAGAGAGCATTAGGTGGTTTAAACCTTCTTTGGATGATGAGGTGAGCTAACAGCTTTCATCCCAGATGAGCTTGCAATGTTTACTTGAGCTGGGGGTTTCCTTGGTATTTGTTTGGTGCAGGGTGGCCACCGACGGAGTGGCTCAGCATCTTCCTCTGGTTCTGGGGCCTCCGTGTCACCGGAGAGACGCAGGCCGCGACCAAGCCCTCCACGTGGAAGGTATACCTGCTAAGTCAAGTTTCAACGCTCATGCTTTTTGTGGCAACTCTGTTTCTCTCACTGGAGTCCTTTAGAATTGTTTAGTTAATGTATGGGGCGTCATCATCATCGATTTGGCTGCACTTTCTGCACATTGTCATAAATGTGCCATGCCAATAAAGCGCCAGTTCTTGAGGTGCGCATGTAGCCTGACACGAGCGCTCTCGGTGCAGCTGCTAAATCGCGCATAAAAAGTGCAGGTATGTTCGTTTGCTGCGGCCCTGTGATGGTGCTTGTCACGTGGTTTGACACGTGCACAGGATCGTACTAGTTCTGTTGGCTGTGCATTTGCTTGAAGTGGCGCATCTCATTGCAGCGGCCATGAAACTTTTCAATTCCAAAAGTGATGAAGAATTTGACTCCGCCCTTTCTGTTGCGTTTTACAAGGTGGCACAGGTTGACCGTCATCAGGTCAATGGGCATTTCATTGAAGAGGTGATGACGAAGTACATGTATTTTGAATCCAAAAGGATAATCAAACTGTCACGCGGGACCTTGGACATTTTGTGTTCATGGTACAGGCTGTTGCCGTTCTACCCCGAAAAGTTTCTCCGGTTGTCCGCCGATTACTGCAGAAAAAGTTATCCAACAACCTTTTTTTCTGCAGTAATCGGCGGACAACTGGAGATACCGATTAGTGCAGAGAAAAAGTTATCCAATAACTTTGACTTATTTGAACTCCACAACTTGTCTTCCCTATCAGTGGACGGTGGCGACGGAATGAATGTCAGAGGCTGACTGGCAAGCGAAGCCATGGGCAGGCAACAGGTGAAGGCGGTGTTGATTGGCTACCTCAAAGCCAGTCGCTAGTGAAAGCAGAGGTGCAGATGATGTGTCGCAGGGAGTCATCACAAACGTTGTGATCACCTACGTATTAAAAATTAACAGCACTCACATTCTGTCTCTCATACATTGTTGCATCAGGCTGCGTGTAATAATAATAATCTTTAATGGCACACAAAAAAGAAATGCCGTGTACTGTAAAATGCTGAGCAAGTGCCCCCACTCGAGTAAGCACCCCCTCCCTTTTATCCGCAGATTTCACGTTTCACTAAACTACCAAGCAAGCGCCCTCTCTCGGTCCCAAAAAGAAGTATCTTTCTGAAAGTTTTGATTTATAGTGAGAGATGTTTGTCAATCCAAGTTAATCCAAGTCGATCCAATCCAATAGTGAACGAGAACCAGGTGAGCTGCCTCGTTTGCCATTTTGCTGTTTGACAGCGTCGAGGACAGTCGTGTTTCTGCGTGTGCTATGCATACACGGTGCATGGTGCAAAAGAAAATCGAGGTCATCGAGTGGCACAGGTTGAATGGGGAGAATGTGAATCGAACTTCAAGAGAGTTCAAACGGGATCGCAAGAGAGTACGCGAATGGGACAAGAACTACGAAGTTTTTCTACAACAGAACTTGGGAAGTCTAAGGTACAGTGCAAGTTAGTAAAAGGAGCCCCTGTTTTCAGCAAAGAAGTGGACGACGCACTTTTTGAATTTCTGGACCGCGAAAGAAGTGCTGGACGCACCGTCAGGAACAGACTGCTTTCTGAAGAAGCTTTTAGGTTAGCGAATAACCTGCAGCTTGGTAACTTTGTGGCCTCCAGCATGTATTTGAAGAGATAGAAGGCACGGTTCAGTGTTTCTATGCGGCAAGCAACGAATGACAGCCAGAAAAAAAAAGACAAGGACTGCGTGGAGGAGACGAGAGCATTCCGTGCTGCTATCAGCTCTCTACAACGACGCCACGACTTGACTCTCTACAACATTGTGAATATGGACCAAACCATGGTTCGAATGGACACTCCGGCGAACCGGACTAACAACCTCGTGGGGGAAGGTACTGTCCGGATTGTCAACATCGGCTGCGCCAGGCGGGGTTTCACAGTCGCCTTAGCAGCCTGTGGCTCTGGGCACAAGCTTCCAGGGTTCATCATCTGGAAGGAGCCAAGCGGAAAAATTCCAACGAGGGCCTTCATAAGCCTTCATGTACCAGGTGGGAACAACATTTGGCTTCCTATTTTTCCACAGGGATTATAGTGTGATCCATTATCAGCTCTTGTTAAATGCAGTGTGTTTTGTTTCATCTTTAGCGAATCGCTGTGTGACCGCTTCAAATGACAGCTGGATGACGTCAAAGAAGTTTAAGGAGTGGCTAATGAAGATATGAGGCCCAAATAGACGTACGGCGGTTCCTCGTGTTGGATCAGGCGCCTATACACAAGACCCAAGCCGCAAAAGACGCGATTCAGGAATGCGACACTGACATTGTGTACGCGCCAGCCGGTTGCACCGGTCTTCTTTCACCTGTTGACGTGTTCTGGAACAATCCGTTCAAGGCCAGTCTTCGGAAGGCCTGGGAGGCCTTTATGCGGAAGGGGGGGAGAGAACGCCGAAGGGGAAATCTGCAGACACCATCACGGCAGGACGCACTGGATTTTGTATCTGAGGCGTGGGCTGTTGTCCCAGAAGAAATTCTGGCATGCTCGTTCAAGGGCTGCGGCATCACGAACGCGCTTGACCGGTGTCAGGACGGCAAACTGCACGATCGGCTTGCATACATCGGCGCCCTGGTCCCTGAAGACCGTGACGAGCTGAGAGAGGAGTGTGCAAACCTCGTTTTCGGGTCAGATTCCGAGGAATCACTCGATGGAATTGATAGTGAATAAAACGATACCATTATCAAAAAAACGGTCTTGTTCAATAACTTTTGCCAAAAGAGTGCAGACTAGAGTGATTATTTTTAGTGGCCACCATTTTGAATATAGGTGCGGAACCGAGGAAGGCCCCCTCCTTATTTTGGTTTAGTTATTTCTCGAATGTGTGTGGGGTGGGGGGGGGGGGGGGGGGGGGGGGGGCTCGGTACTTTACGGTAGATCGACGTGCGAGACTGGACAGTGAGGTGAAAACCCATACTCAGTGCATCTGCCAATCAGTTTGTTACACGGGTGCAGACACAGACGTGTATGAATGTGCAGACATGCATGACTGCATGCACATTCATACACACATGCACACACAATGTCATTTCAGCTGTGTGGCAATGGCATATCTCTGAACTCGTGCAGCACGATGTCTAATGAAGTGCCGTAGTGCAGGTGGCACATGCTCTGCACTGTCAAATTGAGTGCGAGAGTGCTACACCTCCTGAACTGGAGCAGAAAGTGCAGCCAAATTAAGGAGACCTTTTATCGTTAACCAGCACAGACAGGGGCCTTAACTTCCCCCACTTTCTTTTTTTTTTTAAATCAGATTTGTGCTGCATCTGGAATCTGCGCTGTGAAATGAATGCACGAACACCCCCAGCAATAATGATTATATCAGATTAGTGCTGCTAAGTTTCTTTGTTACTGTAGTATTTCCAGCTGCCTTCCACGGAGCTTTTCACGCTTGTAGCTAGTGTCGGCAACCATACTGACATGCTTTCTTTTTCTTTATTTTTTTATGGACAGGCCGCATAGGAGTCCATCTCCAAGGCATCGCTACAAACATAGGAGAAGCATGAGTCCTGGTAGGAGGTACAGGATGGCTCCTTCACCCTTGAGGGAAGACCGTCGCAGGATGCCCTCGCCTCCTCACGAACGGGAACGGAGACCACCGCCTCGCGGAGCCATGAGTCCTCCTCCTCGAGAGCAGCGTGAGTTTGCTTTTCTTTGCATCTTTGGCTTGAAAGGCTGAAAATACTTGCAGGGACAGAGCACGTGCTGCAGTTGGGAAGAGTAAGTTTTGAGAATACGCAACTGTAATTTGTTTGGCCAGGTGTTGAGTGAGCAGGCCCCACATTCTAGTTGGTTGCAGTTACCCTTGACAAATGTAATGCTTTAGTGAGACAACCAGTTGATTTTAAAGGCAGCATACACTAGCATTACAGATGAATGTACTGCTTTGAATTTCAGGGTAGTCCTTAGCATCCCTGGTATAATTACTGTAACGGCTTCATTTGTTCCTTAGAGTCGCCGCGGTGGCTGAGTGGTTACGGCGCTCGGCTGCCGGCCCAAAAGACGTGGGTTCGATCCCGGCCGCGGCGGTCGAATTTCGATGGAGGCGAAATTCTAGAGTCTTGTGTACTGTGCGATGTCAGTGCACGTTAAAGAACCCCAGGTGGTCGAAATTTCCGGAGCCCTTCACTACGGCGTCTCTCATAGCCTGCGTCGCTTTGGGACGTTAAACCCCCTTAAACTAAACCATCATTTGTTCCTTGCGTGCAGTTTAGAAAAGAAGGTGCTGGGAGAGACATTCTTTGTTGCAAAAGCTGCCAAGGCAGCAAGAATGCTTATGGGGAGTCTTATCCAGTATGTTAAGCTGGTCTTGTAAGCAGTGGTAAGGTCAGCACATTGCTCTAGGCAAAAGAAGCTGCGAGTTGCACACGTTGGTTGAAGTGTCATTTTTGTCCTGATTCCACCCCAACATTGTTTCTCCTTTGTATTACAGGTGCAGCTGCTCAGTTTTCAAGAGGTCAAGCCCGAAGATCTCGTACCCCATCCGAAGCCACCGAACGATACAGAGAAGCAAATTCAACACGACACGCACCGCCTCATAACAGCCATCCTATGTGAGACGCCTTGTTTACCATGCCTGTTGTGGCTTGAGTGCACAGTTTTTTTCGCAAAAGGCAGCTTTCGTTACCTATGAAAAGTGAGACATTGTTTCTTGTCTAATACAGTCGAGCCCGCTTATAACGAACATGAGCGTCACGCGGTGTCCGTTCGTTGTATCCCGAAGTTCGTAGTAAGTGGACCACAGCTTTAAAGGCAGTTGCTTGTCAAAACAAAATTTTTTCTTTGCGAAAAAGTTTGTGATGGACGTCTGCTTTTGCAGTGCAGATCCGATGAGGGAGGTTTCCAGTTTATTTAAAGCACAAGCGTGCTCTTCGCCGAGGCCCTTGGCATAGACAAGTTGTCCGAGGCTCTCTATGTTGCCCATTGTTACAGGCGCGCTTATGGGTGCTGGCTGTGAAGTTTCATCCTCCGCGATTCCTCCGCGTCACTCTCGTCCCGCACTTTAGAAACGGTGCCCTCATCCGTGCATGGTTCTGCGGTGCCGGTGTCGTCATCGACAGAAATAAAATCATTCCAACCAATGTCATGACCCCCCATGTCGGAGTCGACGACACGCTGCCACAAATCGCCGCCGAGCTGGTCATTTTCCGAAGCATCAGGCTGGGCATCAGACACTGTGTCGACGAAGCCGGCCTTGCGGAAGCAGTTCCGTGCGCAAGTGGCCGTCACCTCCGCCCAGGCCGCTTTCATCATCTCTACCGCTGAATACAGTGGAGATGGGCACGGTGTTCCCGTCCGCCATCCTGAATTACAACCAGGCCTCCAGATTCAAACAAAGCCAACGAAACGTGCGCACCGCAACAAGAGTGACAAAAGCGCTACAGGTCAGACTTGCAGCGTGCACAAGCAGCAATCAAGCTAAAGATATAGAGACGCACTGCGCCAGCGGAGAGACCAATGAGGGGCATCCGTCAGCGCAGCGCCACGCTCGGATTTGCGAGAGAGTGAGGAGAGGGGAGCGGAGTTACGAGGAGGGGCAGGAGGGCGATCTTGGAAGGCGTGTCGTTGGCAGAGAAAGGGCAGCTCGCTTGAGAGCAACACGAAACGGGGCGGGCAGTTCGCCTGCGATGAGGCTCGGGAAAACACACCGTGTGCCCGGCGCACAGAGGTGTCGAAGGCAGGTTATCTCGCATCGTGGCGCCGGGTTTATGCCATTCGTTCGCTGTAATTGATCAGCAGGGCTTAATGACGTTCGTTATACGTGTGATTTTGTGCCATTGAAATAATGCATATTTTGAAGGTTGCGCAGGTCTCGTTCGTTATAAGCGAAAGTTCGTCTTAAGCGGGCCCGTTATATGTGGGCTCGACTGTAGTCATGTATTTCACAGAAGTTGGGCCATGAGAAAGAAGTGTACTGAGAGTATACATGCGTTTATACAGAGTAATGCGACCTTTGAGATGGTGTGTGTTGCCAGCTGTGGTAGACACTTTCATTCTCAGATGCAGCAGCTGTTTTCTTTTAAAAATCTGCAATGTTGGCATTTTCTTGCAGTAGTCAACAGCAGAGAAAGCCAGTAGTTGTAGAGCCTTCAGAGTCATCGTCGTCGTCATCTGCAGAAGAAGAGCCACCGCACAGGAATGCGGACGATTCCGGTTCAAGTTCTTCCTCATCAGCATCTCCATCCCCTGAGAGGCCGGTGAGCTGTTTTTTTTTTTTCTTACGGTAACAGTCATGCAGAACTAACTATTCCCACCCTGGTTTGAGGGGGCTGACTTGGTTCCTTGGAATTGTTAATCTGTGTGAAGGTCGGTCAGAGCAGTCTTTTCATTCTTGCACCGCAGCAAGGGCCTAGTGTTTTGATTATCCACCTCTCATGCGGGGTGTGGGCTACCAATACCCTTCACGAGGCCTGCAGGTTATGCCAAGAACCATGTCATGAACGTACCAGCAGTTCTGTGCTGCCACGCTGCTGTTCTCATCACCTTGCCGCCGCTCTGCATAAACAGGCTCCAGGCGAGATCGCAGCAGATGCGTGCCGCTTGAGTTAGGGGCAGAATTCATTTCCAGGGCAACGTTGGCTGGATGGACCAAGATGTTTAACATATGGGAAGCAGATGGCTCCTACAAACTCCCTGCCCTGCAGCATCCCCCCCACTTCTCCATTCTATTGGCGGCAGGGGTGTCTTCAAGATAGCCCATTGTCACGTTATGTGCGTTATTGCGGGCTTATTTTCGTAGGCTGTGGTCTTGGTGCTGCCATTGCTACATGGAACCACAAAATCGTAATTACCGCGTATATCTGTGTCGTTGCCTGGAGTCGCAATAATGAAGCACAGAAACTGTGGTGCTCCTCCAAGCCAATCCATCAGCACCTTGAATCCAGAATAGTGCATTCTTTGGTGGCAAACAGTCAACTAGACTGCAGCAGCAGTGGACCCTCGCGAGTTTAGTTAAAAAATATATATATATGTAGGACTTTTGGGATCTTACAGCTTACAGAAATTTTGTCGTGCATATGTATACTTTTCTGTGAGGTGCGTGACTGTGCCGCTGCGAATTTCGAGGTACCACACAGGTCTGAATTGTCAGGCAGTACTGAATTATTGGAATCCAAAAGATCAGTCGGCTGCTGTACAGTATAATCCACTTATAACCATACTAGATATAACGATATATCGCTTATAATGATCAAATTGTTTAGATTTATCAATTCTCCCATTGCCCCTATGTAAAAACAAACTGTATATAACGATACATAAATAACGGATACAACAATAGGATTTTGGCCGCCCGGATGGTGTTTGCCACCAAAATTTGTCCGAAAATTTGATAAAAAATAAAACACTTTGAAGCGAATGACGTAGAAACTTCAGGAACGGATCGGCCTGGTGAATTGCCTGAGGGAGCGTTGCCTGCAGCCTTGGGAACACTGGGCTATGGCACTCCATCATGACAATCGCTGGAGGAAGGAGCTTGCTTGGCCACTGCCGTGCAATGCTGTCTCACACTAACACAAACGTAGTGTGCACCTGAGATGGTTGATAATTTATTCTTTTCTTGCGTGCTCCCCTGTTTCCCTGTTTGGTGCAGTCCTTGGCAGCGCTCCACGATGCTGTGCGCTGATAACATCCTAGTGTGTTTATCTTTTGCTGAGAGCTCCTGAGGGGGTGTAGGGTTGGCTGGCTCAGCAAAGTGCCAAGACACTTGCCCTTTACAGGAGCACCACCGGTGGTGGTGGCTACATGCATGGGGTAATACCTACATGAAAGGGGGAATACATGGGTGTGTTTTTTCTTGCCGGTCCAGATATAGCAATAATCTGTTATAACAATCAGATTTTCCAGTTTTCTCAATATCATTATAAGTGGATTGCTTTGTATATCATTGCTGTCACTTGGTCCGTTTTGAGGATAACCATGCTCACGAAGTTCACACTGTATTTGCACAATCTTGTTTTAGTCATTCAGAAGTGGCATTAATTATTCAACTGATTACCACTCAGTATTGGCATATTTGTGCAACCTTATTAATGCATTTATTGCAGCCAGATTTTTGCCCATGAGAAAAGACATGAAAGTGCCAGCTATCGTATTTTTTAAGTGGAATACAAATAACCAGAAAAACATATTCAGTGCTTATCTTGAAGCCTTAGATACTCACACACCGCTTGTTTTTATGGCACTTCTACTGAAGAACTATGCATGCTTCACACATGCTTCATTTACTGCGTCCTGGCCGCGGCCCATGACGGTTGCATTTTGAAGGATGCAAAACGTAAAAGGCGCCTGTGTGCTGTGCAACGTCAGTGCACATTAAATATCCCCAAATTAATCCGGAGTCTTCAACTATGGTGACCCTCATAGCTAGACGTTAAACCCCACTTACTATTCATTTGCTGCACTTAAACGCCCCCATGCCACCCACAAAACATCTACATTATGCTCTGGTATAATGTAGATCGATATAATTACATTATACCTCTTACGGATGCTTGGCGCTTTCTGCTGAACTGTGTTGTTGAGGTGCATTGATTACTACTTAATGTGCTAATAGGGAATGTGCCGACTGTACGACACATTTTTCGGGTCTCTTTTTTTCTGGTCCCAATATAATATGTGTACATGTTCTGCTATGCCTGCATGCAGGTGAGACCTCCAGACTCTGGCAGCCGACGGCAGCAAAGCTCACCTCCGCACCGTAGGCCAGCTCCTAAGGAAGCATCTCCCCCAGCCAAAAAGAGCAGGGTCCCCGAGAGGCAGCCCAGCAGAGACCACGGTTCATCACGTGTAAGTGACACCTCACACACTGATCACTTTAGTTCGTTCTCTTTTTACTCTAGAAATAAACAATAGATGTGGTTTTTTCCAATTGTATACTACCCAGTGACCCAAACTTAACAGAAGCAAAATTTAGTCATTCGAAAAGTTATGCAGGAATGCACAGAAAGACATGGGATTTTTTTTAATAATTAAAAATTTTATAAGGCCACCCAGTGGTTCAGTGGTTATGGTGCTCAGCTACTAGCCCGAAAGATGTGGGTTCTATCCAGTTGTGGCCCGATTAATTTGCCCAGATATTGTGGTTTTTTGGCCATGGCCGAATTTATGGTTGGCATGGTATACGGTCGCTGCTGAAAAAAAAATATATATTTTTGAATATTTGGAAATTCTCGAATATCAATCTCTTGAGTACGAATGTGAACCGAACATCAAACATATTTGATCCGTATTCGAAATCTTGGAATATTCGCACATTCCTAATTTTGACATTTTCTGGCCAGCGAGGGGAGTGAGTTGTGGGAGAGGGGGGGTCTACATACAGGCAAAAACACATGGTATTTATTGCATGTTCCAAGCTTGTAGATGCATTTGTGAAATCTTTAATTTATGCACCTTCTTTTCGGAGCCCTAATTGAAAGAAAAAAACGGCGCAAATTACATGAGTAAATACAGTATGGGTCCACACGAAAAATAACAGCATTTTTGAAATCTGCATAAAAAACTGCTTAAGCATATGAAGTTCTATTCATTTTGGTTGAAAATTTTAAGACCAGTTTTCCCCCCCCCCCCCTAGAAAAGAATCCCTGGAGTTTCTGTGCATTCCAGTAAAAAGTGCATTGCATTACTGCCTATACTTATTGAATTATTGAATTTTTTTACTTCTGTTACTTTAGGAGCACCAAGTAATTTGTCAGCACTCCGTTGCCACTGTTGCTGGACATGTTGCTAGACAATGTCTCACAGTTTGAGATGTATGAAATAGGTATAAGAGACGAGTAAAAGAGAAGACGACACTATAGTACTCCGCCACTTTCTCTTTTACTTTGCCTGGTGTCTCTATTATACGATGCTGCAGAATCGACGAGTTTGACTTGGATGTGTGAGACTTGCGTCGTAACGGGAAGGGTATGTCTGGCTTGTCAAGGTAGTACTTATTGCATTGGGGAGAGTACTCTTCAAGGAAGTTTTCCAACTTGTATGTTAAATAGAATTGCTAGAGCATGAAATTGAGTACTGTACAAACGCCTGTAAGGGCCGCACCCGTGTATGGGCCACACCCTGTTTTCCAGAAGGAAATATTAGAAAAAAGTATCTGTGTAAGAGGCGCACCCATACTTTCCACACGACCTATGCGAGAATAGCCTTCGAAATGCACGCGCCGTGCCCTCCGCGATCAGCATTGGCTGCGAGCAGCAGCGCACTTCATTGTGAAGGCGATGCATGCGCGCAGATGCTTCCAGGTGCCGCCCACTGATGGCACCAGAGGCTGCGGCTCATTATTGTCATCGTAAACTTTTTGCTCCGCCGCGAGCTCCCGCCAGCTCCAGCTCTAGCGTTTTGTTGCATGGAGGAAAATGTTTTGTTACTTTGCTGTCAAAGGCACGGTTGTTAGTTGTGGCTTTCGTGTGCTGCCACGGAGCGTTGTAGTTTTCGCAGTTTTAGCACTATAAGGTAAGCACCTTAATAGCTACACGGCTGGGAGTTTGCTATCGAACACGGCAAGCGTGTGGCGGGCAGGAAATTCGACGTGGCCGAGAAGTGCGTCCGACGAGGGTGCAACAAAAAGGATGCATTGAGGAACACAAGCTGCAAAAAGCACGCTTTCCGAGGCAATCCGTGTAAGTTTCCTGAACTGAAAGAAGAGCTGCTCTGCTAAGTGGTGCAAGCGCGGAGCAACGGCTACGCGTTGACAGCGGATGTGCTGCGCGACTTCTTGTGGGATGAGTGTGCACCGGAGCACAGCACCAGCTCGGAGTGGGAATGCACCGCGAGTGGCAATTGAACATAGAATAAATGCCGCTGATTTCCTGATTGGTGTCTTTTTACTTTCAAAGTTTTTTTTCCGTAAATCGCATGTATGGGCCGCACCCCAAAAATTGGCCCTCAGATCTGGAAAAAGTGCGTCCCTTACAAGCGCTTATACGGTAATATGACCATGTGAAGAGTGTACTTGCAGAATGAATAAAGCTGAAGTGGAATGTGTTATTGCCAGTCAAGACATGAAGTTTTGATGCTCTGTGTTTAGGAGCGAGAAACTGCTGAGGTGAAACGACCCGCTGTAAAGCCAGAGCCTCCAAAGCCAGCAGTGAGACCGGAACCAGAGTCAGAGTCCGAGTCTGAGTCTGAATACGAAGAAGTGGAGGTGGTTGCCAAGAGCCCGCCAACGTCTGCTGACAAGCATTCTTCGAAGAAGTTGAAAAAGAAGCGACGAAGGGACTCGGAGTCAAGTGACGTGAGTTTTGTCCTTTTTGCAAGTTTAGCATTTGGCTGATATCCCAGAGTATCCATTGAATGAGCTACCGTATTTACGAGCATAATTTGCACACTTTTTAATTCAGAAATTAGGGCTCGAAGAAGGGGGCGCGCAAATTACGCAAGGATTTCGCGAGCGCGACATAAAAAACTCCACAAAAGTCATAGCGCGCAATATAGGTATAGTGTATGTTGCTACGTATGCGTCAGCACCCGGACCCAAACCCCACACTGGCCGCCCCCCGGAAAAAGCTCTCTAAATAAAAAGCCCCCCCCCGCCCCGCCCCCTCCCCAATGCGGTATGGCATGAAGGTGCATGCATGAAGCTGAATAAGACGCTAAAACAGCGTCATCGCTTGCGGCCGAGCCAATTTTTCGGTAGTTCCGGATTTCGTAAATTTGCTTTCGCAACTTCGTCTGGGATAGTAAGCGCGAGTTAATAAATCAATTATCACACCACACAATTCTTTAACAGTACCGCGCGAGCGTCGACCAAACTGCTTGTCGGCGCCTTATCACGGCGCGGAGCTGCGAAGCCAGTGAGAATAGCCATGTGCGCACAAGGTTGTCATCTATGGCCAAACTAGTGCGCACGCGGTTATTCTCGCTGGCTTCGCCGCTCCGCGCCGTGATAAGGCGCTGACGAGCAGTTTGAAACTTGCCGTATAGTTGTGATATCCCATCGCAAGACACAACCGAACAACCAAACAAGCCTTCAGAGCCACCAAGAAAAGCATAGCTGGAAGTCGAGTCACATGCATCAGCCAAACAAACAGCGGTGTTGGCTCTTCTATCAGCTGCCGATCCTCCCCGGAAGCGCTGCTGGTCGTTTCGAGTGGCGATGCCGCTGGTGCCGCCACGATTGTAACAGCGGCCTCTGACACCACCATGAACGCCCAGTGCACAAAAGATTCAAAAAGCCTTCCGAACAAACACGCGGAATAGCCGAATACTACTGGGTAGAGCCATAGGGTTGAGCCCGTGTGCATGATGGTGGTGGTTTAGCGCAGCGCGGTGCGTAAAATATGCGAGTAAAAAATTTTTTTTGTAAACCCGGGTGATAAGTTAAGGGTGCGCAAATTATGTGCGTAAATACGGTACTTATGCAGTTTAATGTGCCTAAGGTGAATGCACAGATGGGTAGCTCTTGGTTGAAAAGGAGACGTGGTGAAAGAGTGCATGTTCAGTCCATCCAACCAATCTTGGCATGGTGTTTTCGGCTAAGTTTCAACAAAGAAATGATGCTCTGTGTTGGTGTCAGCACGGTCTGGGCACGTCTAACGCCGCTGAGTGGTACTCGGGCATCAGTAAACTGCAGAATGCCACTTTGTCTGACATGATGCCATCATGTCTTGCCATATGTTCTGAGTGGCGCCGCTGCCTGCATGGCAGTGTGTGAAGCATTGAGGAGTTCGATAAGCATCGCTTAATGTGGTTGTGTACGTCTGTATAAGCAGCGTTATGCTTTCTTACTACAGCACAGACCGCTAATAACGCATACCGTGGGAGTCTGAAAAATCCGCATTATAAGCAGTACTGCACTGTAACCAAAAAGTAGCTTTTACATGCATTCGCGTTTTCAGAATGTGCTAGTTTATAGTGAAATAATTTTGTTGATACTAAACACCTTTCAGCCACGGCCGGATGACGCTACTCCTGAGGGATTGGTTGAGGGAGGTGTTGAAGATGCTTCCTAGTTTTCGTATGTCCACTCACTGCCTGCCTAGCTGTCATTGCTTCTGGAGCAAATTCTGCCCTTAGTCTGTTCCAGGCTTCAGAACTGGGAGAGGAGGCATCGGGGGTAGGTGCGCGTGGCAGTGTTTGCGCAGAATTGCTCACTTCACGGTATGGTTGAAGGTCGTAACCTGTTAGCGGTGCAGATTTGCTAGGACACAGCCTCTGTTTTTAGATTTCACAAGCCAGATTGGATATCCTAATTTTGCAACGAAAACCTTGTGAGATATCATATGAACTCAAACAAGGCCACACTTTTGTTTAATTTGGGTGAAATTATGAAGTTGTAGCCTATACATGAATGTAAAAAAACTTTTTCACTTTTTTCTCGATTATCTAGTCCGAAACAGGGGACGTGGTCCATGCACAGGTGGGATCCTTGCACGAGATTATACAGTAATCTGTGACGAATGCACAGTGAGTGTGCCCACTGGAATCTATTGTGCGACACAAAAATTTTGACTCTGCAGATATTTTGGGATATGAGAGTTTTATGTTGGGGGGCTCACTGTAGTTCAAAGTTCTGACTATCGTTGATACTAAGGCACTTTGTATCCAAATACGTTTTCTTCTATTGTTCGGTTAACTTTTTCCGTACTGTGAGAAAACGGCCATATTTTCTGGGTTTTTTAATTACCGTAAAAACCGGACTATAGCTCGGACCGAAATATAGGTCGACCCCTATCGAACCAATTCTAAACATGAAAAAAGTTTTTTTCAATGGAAAAAGTACTGAAAGGCACCCTTACCTTGAAACAAATGCGACTCGACAGGTTGCACAATGGTGATAGTATTTATTTTCATTTAGATCCTGCTCGAATGTACACCCGGCCAATTTTTTAACAGTATTGCGTGCCCATCGACCCGCGTATTTGTTTCTGGCACACAGAAGTACGGCACCGTAGAGCAAAGCCTTTCCTCTTCATGAATCTCCGCAACCAGGATGGCGAGCCCTTGATTTGCGCTCTCGTGAGTCTAGAGGTACGCGCGATCTCTATCGCTTTCACTCTGATGCATTCGGCAGTCACAGGCAGCGATCTTGCACACATTGCAACCTTTTCTTCCAGTTTTGGATACACTGCGGTCCGTCCACGAGATGTTTTCTTCTGGTTGCTGCAAGTGGTAATATGCAGCCTCCGCCTCCGCCAGCACGGAATGCTCTTTTCGGATACTCCGAATTAGTGCTGTGCCGCCAGGTTGCCATAAGCCTTCGCGTTTTTCTTGAAAGCAACTGTGAATTGCCGTCGGCTTCCGCTCATTTTGAAACAAAATGTGGAAAAGCAGCCGTTAACCAAAATAGCTTTGCAACTACTGACACGCAAAATGGCGGCACTGCTGCTGATGGCGGTGGTGGTGGAGGCTGTTGACTTCAGCCGCCCATTGCTGCAAGATTTCCGCAGTTTTTCCGCCAATGACCAGTATATAAGAACGGGGTCGACTTTTCACTGTGGTTTTTTTTTTTTTAAAGTTCAACATGTATTCCGGTTGTTACGGTAGCATCCATTCAAGTCCTAAATTTTGAACTGGGTAGGGCCAAAGTTTTTCTTACATTGAAAAATGTTGAACTTCAAGGATGCATAGATAGTACCACGACACCACCCATACGCAAACCTAAGCTGTAAGCTTTTGAAAAAAAGTTGTACATAAGTTTGGCAGACTTGCTCAACATCTGAGGTGGCAGCGATGTCGCACGCTAGTGGTAATAACCTGCTGGGGGCGTAGGAAAGCTTGGCACTGCCACTGTGTGCAAGAAGGCGTTCTTATTGGGTTTCTTAATATCGGTATCTGATGTAATTTTTGGCGACATCGGACTCGTATGTTGTGCAGTTTTTCAATGGCTCCATGCATAAGGTCACGACTCGTTTAAATGGTGGTGAGTACAGCCACTGGCGTTCGGAAGGCATGACTCGCCGTGGGGTTGAGCAACTGGGAGAAGCTTCGTTTTTGCAATGAGGTCTCTAAAGCACATGGTCGACACGGTGACGGTGCTGCAGGGCTCTGCACTTATCTTTGTATCAGTATTACTTGATAATTTTTTTGTGCGGCTCTCTTTAAACAGAATGAACGTATGAAAGCCACTTTTTAAAGTACTTTTGTTTGTAAACTTCTATCAATCTGTTCGTATGTTGTGGCCTCATTCTTTGCATTACATTATGTTTTTTCATTTTTCCTTTATGCATCTGTTAAGTGGACCCTCGCATTATAATTGTGTCTAGTTTTTTCGTCTCGTTTCATGCTCCCAAGGGCAATCTGCACGATACAATTGTGGTCGCGTTGTAATCAGGTAAATACTGTAGTTGCTAAGTTGCTGAAAACATGTGCCACCAGTTTTATAGTATATTTATACATCCACAATGCTGTTAATTGGCTATTAATTTGCGAATTGTGTGAGCTTTGATGTTTAGAGGATCCCCTTATGTTCTGGCTCTGTCATTCTGGCCCCCTTAGGGTTTAAATTAACTAGATTTCATTTCACCTCCAATGCTTCAATGCTGCAAGGATTGCATTTCCTAGTGTGTTCCTTAGCTTGGACTATTTGCTCATAGAGGCATCTCTTTTAGTTTGGGAGTGACACTGATCTCTGTTGGCATGCAGTCTGATGGGAGTGCTCGGAAGAGAAGGAAAAAACACAAGAAGCACAAGAAACACAAGAAGCACCGGAAACACAGGAAGTCAAGCCGGAAAAGTGACAACGAGGACAACGAAGATGATGAGGAAGCTGAAGTGGACGAAGAGGTGAGTACGCCCTAGTTGTCTCTGCTTTGTGCACAACCTGTACTGTTAGTACTCTGGGCTGCATGGGAAAGGTGGTCATTCAGCTTTTGAAGAAGTGCTTAATAATGTATCGGGCAACAAGGAGAAACAATCTTTGGTGACAAAAATAGGTGCCCCTGTCATGTTTGTTTATTGCTGACACATCAGTATGCATTTTGGGTGCCTTCATATTTGTATTACATACTCCTTGTGGCCAATGGTAATCTTGTTAAAGGTGCTGCGCAGCTTGACACTGTTGAAAAAATTGGGCTTTTATTGGCCAATTGCAGCATTATATTTTCACAGCATGCATCGTCTTCGGTTAATAATTCGTGGCATAACTTTTTTTTTTTTAACCAAAATGAATCCAGTTTGCCATCACGAGGTTTTCTTCAGGCACTACTGAGCTGCCAATATGGTTGTGGTATGGCAAATTCTGCTGGTTGATTTAGAGCAGGGTGCTGAATCTACAGCAGTGGAGCTCTGCTGCAGAATGACCCCATCCTGATATCTCAGCGAAAGGAAAACACCTCAGCAGGGAGCTCTGCAGGAGTTACCATTCGCAAATGGTTCCGGAACTCTGGCGTGGCATGTCTTTTAAGGTTTTCATTCACAGCATTGGCTCATAATTACACCAAACAATCATAGTCTGGAATTAACTCGTGAAGTGTGCCGCATTCTGTCAAGTAGCTCACATCGACCAAGACTCAGTGCTAGCAATGAATTCCAGCCTCATGTGCTGGTCTGAATAGTTCACACTGTGACATGTATATGCCGTAAAAACCGGACTATAGGTCAGACGGGAATGTAGGTCGACCACCGAACTAACCAATTCTTAAAATGGAAAAAATATTTTTCAATGGAAAAAGTACCGGAAGACGCCTTTACATTGAAACAAATGCGACTCAACAGGTTGCACAATGGTGATGGTATTTATTTTCATTTAAATGCTGCTCGTATATACACCCGGCCAATTTTTTAACAGTATCTCGCGCCCATCGACCCACGCGTTTGTTTCTGGCATACAGAAGTACGGTGCCGTAGAGCAAAGCCCTTCCTCTTCATGAATTGCTGCACCCAGGATGGCGAGCCCTTGAATTGCGCCCTCGTGAGTCTAGAGGCACGCACGATGTCACCTTATTCACGCGGATGCATTCGGCAGTCACAGGCAACGATCTTGCACGCAGCACAACCTTTCCTTCCAATTCTGGATACGCTGTGGTCCGCCCACAAAATGATGTTTTATTCTGGTTGCTGCAAGTTGTATTATGCAGCCTCCGCCTCCACCGGTACTGAATGCTCTTTTCGGATACTCATCCCGGCCGCGGTGGTCGAATTTCGTAGGAGGCGAAGTTCTAGAGGCCCGAGTGCTGTGCGATGTCAGTGCACGTTAAAGAACCCCAGGTGGTCGAAATTTCCGGAGCCCTCCACTACGGCGTCCCTCATAGCCTGAGTTGCTTTGGGACGTTAAACACCCATGAACCAAACTAAACCAAACCATCTTTTCGGATACTCCAAATTCGCGCCTTGCCGCCAGGTTGCTGTGAGCTTTCCCGTACTCAATCGCGTTTTTCTTGAAGGCGACGATGAATTGCCGTCAGCTTCCGCTCATTTTGAAACAAAATGTGAAAAAGCAGCCTTTTAGATTGCAAAATAGCTTTGCAACATCAGAAACGCAAAATGGCGGTGCGACAACGTTGCCAGGCCACGCTGCTGCTGATGGCGATGGTGAAGGAGGCTGTTGACTTCAGCCATCCATTGTTGCAAGACTTCCGTAGTTTTTCCGCCAATGACTGGCACATAAGACGGGGGTCGACTTTTTGCCATGGTTTTTTGAAAAAAAGTTAGGCCTCTTTTCTGGTTTTTATTATAGTTCGTGACCCAAATGTTTTTGAGGCGGTCTTTTAATAAACATCATTTATGTCACATCATTCCCTCATCTTTGCTACCACTGGTCTCCTAACTACTTCAACCACTATGCGGATTAATGGAGACAAAGAGCACAACTACTCAATGTGACGACAGTGTAGCAGCAGCATTAACAGACGCCCAGGTTTATCCGGCAGTGTTTCAGGTCAAGGTAAAAATGGGCAAACTTGGCTGCATCATTCTGAAAGCGATGGCACCGCACCCTCTGTGTTCCAAACAAATCTCTCTCTGCTCGGCAGATCAAGATAGAGCGTTCTGCCATGGAGCAAGTTACTCCAAATTGGCCAGTGGAACTCGCGAACCTGATCCAAACCGGCCAATGGAATATTCATTCTGTGCCATGGGGCAAAAAAACTTGCCCTGGGTCAGCCAGTGGAATTTGCCATTATATTCAGATTGCTGACAAGTGAAACAGATGGGACGAAATGTCTACTAGTTTGTGCAGCTTACATAAGAGATTCTGAGATGAGTGTCCATGTGTGCATGTTCCATCACATGACAGGTGGGGAATGTTTGACCACGTGCTCCTGGTTCGTTCTGTCCTTGGGCTGTGCCTGTAAGTGGTGACATCAGATGTGTAGAAAGGTCTGATGTGGCTCAACATGTCTTGCGGTTGGAATGATGTGAAGAGTTTTGTTCAAAGGTTTACAACAGCTCAGAACAAATTTAGCTAAATATGAAACGTAAGGTAATGCACTGTGCTCATGTTTGAACTGTTTGTACAAAATGGCAGTGTGAAGGTTATGTTTGGAAATTTGTTTCTGGAAAACCCTGAAACTCTTTTTGGTGGGGTTTTTACATACAGCTTTAAGTTTCAGATGTCGCATTGAAAAAAAAAAAAACCATTTCAGTACAGGTGTGCAAGGCACAGCTCACTGTTGTGCACCCATGAATGCTAGGGAAGCATGCTTGTCAGTTCTTGGAACAGAGCTGTTCTGCACTTTTGCTGAAGGTGGCCAAATTCGCTATTTCTTTCAGATCTAGATAACGGAAGCCTTTCATCAGACGTCACCCAGGTTGCGCCTTTTTTGTTTATTTGCTGAAGCCATGAAACAAGTTTTGTACAGGGGTGTGGGAAAGTATCTTGTATGTTCAGTTGCGCCCTACTTTGTGTGCCTTGTACACATCACTCACAAGCACTGGAGCGCTGGGCTGTCAAGAATTTTCTGTCAGCATGAGTATCTTTTAGGGCATTGTTAGGCTCTTCATGCTGTGTGCGCTTCGAACCTTATATGCATACACCTATAGATTTTTGTGCAGTACTTACTCTATATTGTTATTGAAACATGCAGTGACTTACATGGGCACATATCATTGGCTGCTACATTGAAAAATAAGGTATTTCTGGTTTTCTTGTTTATAGCTATGTGTGTAGTCTGTGGTAATGCGTGCGAACAGGAAGCTGTGATTAAATGCACGCTTCAGCATTGGGATATGTTAACTCAGATAACTGGACTCTCAATGATTCAACCCTACTACATGCACAGCCCCATCAATGGCTTTCAAGTAGAATATTGCTTACAGGCCATGTTTTGTGCTTCCTATATTGCCAGAAAGCTTGTAACCTGTCTGGAAAAAAATAAAAATGCTGTGGCTTCATTTGATTTCATTAATGAGGTAGTCTGGCAGGTAGCCTTGAGTGCCCACCCCATTGTAACAAATTTCACCAGGTGGAGGGAGGTGCATATCCATCTTGTTTTAGTTCCCGCTGTTCGTAAACAGCACTTGTTGCTTTTGTTACTAATTTTTGCTGATGATTGAAGAACGTCAGAGGTATGCGTGTTGGTTTTACTTCTACAAACTGTTTTACAAATGCCGGAACTATGGTCTGTTGCATGTTGCACTGCATACTGCTCCCTGTGTGACACTGCATTTTGGTCCGTGAGAGGAGAGCTTGGTATAGCAGAAAGTGGCATTTTGATGGAAACTGCACTGTGTTCCAAGCTCTCTCGATTTACATCCAAATCAACATATGTCAGCGTCTTGCTGCGCCTGAGAGGTACGGAAAATAATTGGTTTGCTAGTTTCTGTACGTGTGTATGCCTTGCCCAACAAATGTATGGTTGGCGTTTACTTGATCAAGAACTTTTGGCTCAGTCCTGTTATTTGTTTGAAAGCCTTGGTTTGAGAAGAAGCTTCATCTCATAAACTAAAAATTTTCCTTTTGCATGCATAGAAAACAGAAGTGTTCAGATTGGCTAACCTCTGCACTGATTTGAATGAAATTTCTTGCTTTCATAGGAAGACTTATACCATTTTACCTGACTGAACCAGATGTATGGCATAAGTCCTCATTGAACAGCTGAATACCAATAAAAATAAGCACTCATTTTGATGAGACACATTGGAATCCTGCAATGTACATTTAAGAACGTATGTAAAATAGCAGAACTTCTATCATAAATGTTACATAACACAGTTTCACTTGCAATGTGGTCTGAAATGCCAGTTTTGGCTGGGTTAACGTGATCTCTCGGGCACAGAATTTCTACATTTGCCTATTCCCTGGATGCCAAACTGCGTAATATCAAATGCTTTGGTTTTTGCCTGTTTGTCACGGTTATAAGATTATCCCTGCTTTGGCCATGCAGTTCTCACTTCTTTTATGCTACAAATTTTATTCTGACTGAGAAGTTCTGCATTCTCTACGAGCTAGAAAGCAAAAACAGGCTGCAGTTTCATGTTTGCTCAAGTTTCCTCTCAGCTCAAGGTTCCTCTCAAGAGGGCTGGCGTTTTGAGTATGCAGCAATGGTTGAGGATGTTAAAAGTTCTGCAGAAAATAAAAAAAGCGCGTGTGTCTTACGGGGAGCCGCTCTTCCTTCCAGAGGTCAGAAGAAGAGACTACCGAGGAGTTGGAGCGAAAGTTGCGCGAAAAGGCCCTCCGGTCGCTGAATAAGGCCCGGGCCAGCAGTCACTCTTGCGATGATTCGCAAGGCAGCTCTGCAGCGGCGTTTGTGAGCGTGGCTAACTGAAATTAGGAGGGAGAGGAACTGAGTTGCCGTATGGGGGGTGTGCTGTTTTCCTGGGAAGCGGCCATGTTCACGGTCTGCAGTGGATGTTGTGTGTGTGAGTGTGCAGATGCGGCTTCTTTCTAACCCTTTGTTGTCTTTTAGAGCTTTTTGACTCTTGTTAAACATAAGAATTTCTCTGAAGGTTTGAGACCAAAAATAAGCCTTGTTGTATTTGTGTTTGTGCTGTTAAATTTCTTGATGCTGACGCTATACGTCTGTGTGAAATAGACTGTACTGCTGTAACACGGATGTCTAAAAGATTCAGTACCAAGAGCATTATATGCCTTCTTGGTATTTCGTCTTTATAGCCTGGCATAATATGTGGACAGGCCATAGCTGTTAATTCTTAAGGTAGTGTATTATGTTTTAATATGCCTGTGCTGCTTTTGCAACTTCATGTGTATAGCTTCTAATACTACAATATTTCTTCATCACTTCGAGCATGTGATGTAGTACATAGAGGCCGGTGCACATCTGAGAGAATGTGATTCTTGCTTCCTTTGTAGTAGTGCACATGGTTAACTGCTGGCTCTGACAGCATGTAGGGGTGCCGGCAGGGCCTACTTTAAAAAAAGTCCTCAGTTGTGTTTTACAAGGAAGACTTGTTGACAGGCTCAAGGCCTGTGCTCTTCATTGTGGATCCTGAACATGCTGCTTCCCTTAGGTGCGTCTTCTAGTTCTTGTAAACATTGTAAGATGAAAATGAACTGCATCAATGTCTCTTGTATAAAGCATAGAGTTGGATGGAGTGCTTGATGGAGCTGCGCAAAAGACGCATGCTTTGGGAGTGGGCCATCCAGTTACACGCACATAAACATATGGTCATCACATTATTACGTTAGACTCCTGGTCCTTTTCTTTTTTTTTTCACTCTCTTGTATGAGTAGGGGAGGGGGGCTGATGATTTCACAAATAAAGGCAGTTTTTCTGCGACTTCCATCATTGTTGTTCTCCTCTCTTGCCTGCATTCCGTTGAGAAACATTGAATGGAGAGGGCCTAGTACAGCAAGTACAGCTATCTGCTGAGTTAGTGGTTGGCCTCTGTGGCCATATTGCAGTACAGTTAAACCGAAATATAACGAAATTAAAAAATTCCAGGATTTTTTATTACATCCAGATTCTCGTTACATGCAGTTTTTGTGAAAAGCCTCGAAACGACGGTGCAGAACAGAAACAGATAAGTAAATCAACCTGAAAATGTTTATAGAAAGCCAGCATTTCTTAAACGTGGAGAAACGTTCCGCGATCGCGTTGATAACGCGACTGTGGCACCACCTCCGGCGCGACTGGTGCAATGCCACTGTGAGTGCTAGAGGAGAGCGCTCCCAGTTGCGCCGCCGCAGATAGACCAGACGTGGAGGCTCCTGCTTCCTTCATCTTCCTTCTTTCTGTATGTCCGCCGCTGTTGCCCTGGGAAATGGACTCTTCGCCTAGAGTCACTGGTGCTCACCGCAGTCCCTTTTCCCAACTCGTAAGAACGATCGGAGCCAGAATCACACGAGCAACTGCTTGGCGGCAGTGGGCGCACACTGCTCGTGCCATCTTTTTTGCTATGGCCTATTATTTTTCGCTACATTTGAGCATGAACTATTGCAGTGCCACATGGTATGACATTCGAAAAGCGAAAGCAGTGGAGATGCACCCGACTGCGCTGGAGCGTGGCACGCGTTGTGTCAACTGCAGTCGCTCGATCGTTGCGATAGTAGACGTTCTTCTCGTGTCAGTTTGCACTTTATTGTCGTGAAACTTTTCTGCCAAATTTCATAATTGAGCACAAGCTAACAGACGGTCCGCGTTGAGAGTTCGTTGTATAAAGGTTAACCGCCGCAACACTTTCGTTACGTAAGTCTCAAATACATACCCTTGGATTGGGGCGGCTTTAGGGATTTGAGAAACTTCGTAATATCGAGGAATTCTCTATGTGGAGGTATCATTACATCCAGGTTTAACTGCACACTGCATTAGAACTGGGGGCGCAATGCAACCTTTCTGGGGAGGGAAACGAAGTAGATCCTGCCTTATGGTGCAGTTTGTTTCAGTATGAATCAAATTGCTGCAGTAGCCTTTGGATTTTAGGTGTCGGTTTCTTCACTGCAGAAAGGCTGGACGAGCCAGTAATGTGAACAGTGAGAGAATTGAAAGAAACAATGCGGTTGGGTTGTTTGCTGCAGCATTGAAGGAAGAGCTAAGTGGCACTTGCTAGCAGTGAATTTATTTGCCTGCTGCTTTGTTGCTTTCCATTCTTATAACTTTTAGCGTGGCACCAATTTGAATCAAAAGTATGCAGAAAAATAAGACTCGAATCCTGGAAAGCCTGTATGTCATTTTGGGATGTCTAAGAAAAGTGGAATCTGCTTGTGCAAGGGTGACAATGTTGAAAGAAGTCTTTTTTTTGTAGCGCAACTGTTGCTACATTTTGTGCATTGCAGGCTCAACCCGACTGAACGGGCACTTACGAGCTGCACTCTAAAAACATTTATTTAGGCGACCCATGTCTGGGTCTGTTCTTGTGGAAGAGGGAGTTAGGGTTCCTCCGTCTAGACTGTGAGCAGGTGCTACAAGAGATCGCCCCATGAAATGAAGATGCTGTTTTATCGAGGTAACCAACCCAGGCCTCCTACGTGGGTATGTTTCGAGACAGTGAGTGGCGTTGCGTGGTGTTGGCTCCTGAGCAGTTGCAGTATGTTGACAAGCGTGGGTATGCAGCCACACACTTGGAAGTGGGGTGTATTGGGCTCCTGTTGTATTTTGTTTGAGGTGTAGTCATTGGGTAATAAGCACGTTTGAGCTTGTCTGAGCAACGATGCGTGCTTTCGAAGGACAAAGTCGGGTGGCCTATAGGGAGTTCTCGTCTGGCTATGCTAGGACTTTGAGGTATGCCCATTGCCCTTTATGGCATTCAGCCCTGTCCACCAATGAAGTCTGGTTCTGGCCAAGCCTGGGAAGTATGTGAACACCAGGAGACTGAGGCCACATAGTGGGAGAACAGGAGGAATGCCAGCTAGAGCTCAATGGTATGATCTAGAGTAGTTTGGTCCGGGCAGGCCCAGGACGAGTGAAGGCTCTGGACTCTAGATCTTTCGTATGTGCAGTTGGTGGGGAGAGGTGCGTGTCGTGGAGCGTATCAGTGAGCTGAAAGTTTAAATATTGGCATCACGTGCTTATGGAGTGTACCAACTGCTGAAAGTGGCTGTTAAAAGGCCTTTGCCAGGAAGACTGTGTCACTCTGCTTGTGGCACTGTGGGCATGCCGTGTGACTGTTAAAGGTCCTGGCATTCCCTGCGGTGTGCCCTCTTCAGGTTTTTTGGGTCAATGGGAGTTCTGCACGGGAATTATATTAAATGCTGACTGATCTTTTTTTTTTTCATTACATATTTAGGTTCGAGCGGAGAGGCGTTGTATTGTAGGCGCTGCCCACAAATGTTTCTTTGAAGTTGCACGCGTTATACTCCTAACTTCGAATGCGAATTTGTTTTGTGGATGGCGCGCAGGTAATGCAGCCGCATCAACATATCACTCTGCTGCCTATGACCTTCCGCGGCGGCTCAGTGGTGAGGGCACTCGGCTACTAATAAATAATTGGTTTTTGAGGAAAGGAAATGGCGCAATATCTGTCTCGTATATCGTTGGACACCTGAACCGCGCCGTAAGGGAAGGGATAAAGGAGGGAGTGAAAGAAGAGGTGCCGTAGTGGAGGGCTCCGGAATAATTTCGACCACATGGGGATCTTTAACGTGCACTGACATCGCACAGCACACGGGTGCTTTAGCGTTTTGCCTCCATAAAAACTCAGCCGCCGCGGTCGGTTTCGAGCCCGGGAACTCCGGATCAGTAGCCGAGCGCCCTACCCACTGGGCCACCGCGGCGGGTACGGCTACTAAGCCGGAGTTCTGGGTTTGAACCCGACCGCGTTTCGATGTAGGCGCAACGCAAAGACGCCCATGTGTTGTGCTTTGTAAGTGAAGGTGAAAAAAGCCCAGGTGGTCAAAATTATTCGAGCCCTGCATTGCGGCACCTCTTTTCTCTCTCCTTTTATGCTTCCTCCCTTTACGGTGAGGTTCGGGTGTCCACGGAGATGCGAGGCAATTACTGCGCCATTTCCTTTCCTCAAAAAGCCAATTTTCTCCACTGCTTATCGTACTTCTTGAAGCCTTGGAAATTTTTCTCAAAATCTTCACGAATGGTATGATGGTATAGTATACAATGAGATGGTGTAAAAACGACATACTTAGCATTGCAAATCACAAGACAGTCAGGCGTTCATTTATCACTGATCAATTGCTTTTAGGGCGCAGATAAATTTTTAGCAAATAGGTGTGGCAGCCGCGTATCAGCTCCGCCGCAAGCCATTCCTGCTTATTGAGCTCTCCGAGAGGCAAAGCAAAGTGCATGATGTTGCCAGTCGCTATACTTTAGCCGTGTCACGAAAGATCCATGTCTGCACTGCAGACATAGCAAGCGCGACAAGGCGCGCTAGCTTTGACAGCGACAAATCAACAGCGAAAGGACGCACATGTTCGACACCGGAGTAGCTATATGGTAGGCACTGCGTTCTTGTCTCTGTCATGGGGTAGAATTGTTTCGGTTTACTAATTTTGTTGTAGCCACTTCCTCTGCGCTACGGTCCGGTGACTGGTGGGCTGCACTTCAAAAGGCAGTCAAGTGCTTCCCTCTGATTGCATGATTGATTACCACGTGCGGATGACAAAGAGGATAATTAAAAATGCAGCTTATGTAAATTAGAAAACAAAAAATGGCGTGTAGGTATCGCCACCACCGACCGTTTTCGCAAGCAAACGGTGTGGCACAAGGCCCGAAATGCGAATCCCTGAGGCTCCGGTTGACCACAATTTCAAAACTGTGATCGCGGAGTCCTTATCGGTCTTGACATCGGGAGTTTGATCGAGTGGCGGGATAGTTTTTCAGATCCCAAATTTTTTCTGCAATACACTTTTTCTGACAGGCAAACATCAGCATAGCCGGGAGGAGCCACAGAATCGGTTTTTACGAAGAACCAATATCGGGGTGGGGCAGTACTCGGTAACCTTTAAAGCGTGCGCAATTCCCGGCCACAATGCGTTCACCGGCAGCATTGTGGAATGTTTCGTGGATTGGGCCTCCACGATTTTCTACATTATAGCAATTTTCTGCCTGATTTTACATGCTGTTAGGGCTGGGCAGTTTTCGGCTGTCACGGCACCGTTCTTTCAGGTGTTTCACCTAGATTTCTGATGTCATTGCGGCTGTGGCCCTTCTGACTAGCGAAACTGTTTCCGCAGTGCTTATAAACATGCCTTCGCTAGGTCCACAACGGTCCTCGCACTCACTTGAGGGTAAATAAGGGATCTCTCTAAGGCCTGGTTGCCCACGAAACCTGTGTCTTGAACGTCTTGTGCGCGCGAAACCACGGCGCACCTATCCCACGAACAGCAGTTCACAGAACTAGACATAATGCACAAGACTGGCTTCCAAGAGCCTGGTTTTCACTAAACAGAAGCCTGCAAGCGCAAATCCCTTGTCTCTTGTGGGGATGCCGACTGCGAGCGCATCGACCCCAAGTCTCTGCACGAAACTTGCTTCCGGTAGGAAACTCCGCCGAGTCAAGAGTGCCATGCAAGACTGCTGCACTTGTGTGCACGCGCCTGTCCATGCAGCAGGCAGCAGCAGCGCCATAGCTCCGGGCCACGTGAGGCTTCTGCAAATCGAATCTCTCCCACGCTGTCTCGGACACCGGGATTAGCCCGCCGCTGCCCTCCTCATGGCCGGAATAGACGACGACGTCTCCGACGAGCGACCTTTTTTCGGCTCCGACGAGAGCCACTACAACATACTCCTGCTCCTCGCGACTCGGATGGGCGGCGCGTCGTCGACGCGTTCGGCGCTTTCCGCCTGGCTGCCATCGTGCCGGCGACACCACGGCCGTAAGCACCCTGTAGCTAGGGCATTCCGTACCCACACTTGCTACAGCAGCGTGGACTGCTTGCTGGCCATCGGGTCGGACCCCGCGGGCAACACTTTGCGGAGACAGCGTGCCACAGCCATCGAGGCTTACCTGGCTTACTCCCTTTCTGGCCGTGATGCCGAGATCAAGGAGCGAAGCCTCGGCCTTCTCCTCACGTGTACAGCGTGCATGAGTGAGTTGTGCACCTTGACAGCTGCCAGGAGCGAAGCCCTTTACCGGCTAGTCCTCTTCACCTTCTACATGCCGCCGTCAGCGCCGATCCGTGTTCCATACACGAGCACATTCGAAGCAGTGCTGAGCCGCGCCACCAAGACCTATCTGCCGTGCTACTACGGCGGCATGTGCAGTCTGGTGGACTTTCCATGCGTCATCCTCGGCCTTTGCGAGTGCATCCTACGCCCTTTGTACACGGCCATCTACTATGGCAACCTGGAACTGCTCAAGCTTCTTCTTCGCTACGGCGCCGAAGTGTGGCCCGGGGATGCTTGTGGGTGCGCCGACCCGTTCCTGTCTCACCCACTGCTGCGGGTCTACAGTTGGCTGAGCAACACTCTCTCGCAGCCCTCGCTGATAGATAGAATGGAATTGCAGGGTCATGACATGGTGAGGTGCCATCAGCTCGCCATGCTCGTGATGCCTTCCGAAGCGGTTGCCCTAAACGAGGCTTGCCTGACTTTCGCCCGGCAAGTGTCGCCCAAGTCCGAGTACGAGTGTGTGCTGCGGGTGAAAAGCAGCCTACAGCACCTGTGCCGGCTGAAACTTCGAGCGGTGCTGGCTAGGCGCCGAGCGATGCCTATGGGAGTGGGGCAGTTGCCCCTGCCGCGGTCGCTGCAAGAGTACATTTTGTACGAGGACTTTGAAGTGTGATAATGAGGTCATCGCCGCCGCGGGTGTTTTTTTTCTTGTATTCTTTGTTTATTAAAGTGCCTTGTTTTTGTTGACTGGATGTTTATTTCTTTTTCCTCTTAAATGTTTCACCTCAGATATATAATGCGAATTATAATTGTGTGATTCATGAGCAAGTGAGGGCACTAATTCAGAACGCTGTTGACGAACTAACGTTAGCGAACGTTGTGGATTAGTAAGCGACACTTCTATCCTTAGGTTCTAGCGTCTTTAACTGTGCCGTCTCATGCGCTACGTGCAGTCATACTTAACGGTACTACACACCCCTTGTACTTGACGCGGCCACCCTCGCAGAGCCTTGTTCATCTGATGATCCATGCATCGTGGTTCTGTTTATTGCAGAAATTCTGACTGTTGCTTCCTGAATTTTTAATTCATTGCGAAAGATATTTGCCAATTTGGTTTAACTTTATCGTAAAGTGTTCATGAGTGCTGTACGTTGCCTGTCTTGTCTATGCTACGTAGCTATCCACTTTGCGTCTGCGGGGTCGATTTCTTTAGCGCAGTCTTTTTTTGGGAGCGTAGCATCTCATGGCAGTCCAACGTCTGTCAGCTATAGCCGCGAGCAGCATTGCCCGAAATAATAATTGATTTTTGGGGAAAGGAAATGGCGCATTATCTGTCTCATATCGCTGCACACATGAACCGCTCAGTAAGGGAAGGGATAAAGGAGGAAGTGAAAGAAGAAAGGAAGAGAGGTGCCGTAGTGGAGGGCTCCGGAATAATTTTGACCACCTGGGGATCTTTAACGTGCACTGACATCGCACAGCGCACGGGCGCCTTAGCATTTTGCCTCCATAAAAACGCAGCCGCCGCGGTCGGGTTCCGTTGAAGTTTTAGCGGAATTCGTAACTGGCGCCTTAGCGTTTTGCCTCTATAAAAATGCGGCGGCTGCGTTTTTGTGGAGGCAAAACGCTAAGGCTCTCGTGTGCTGTGCGATGTCAATGCACGTTAAAGATCCCCAGGTGGTCGAAATTATTCCGGAGCCCTCCACTACGGCACATCTTTCTTCCTTTCTTCTTTCACTCCCTCCTTTATTCCCTTAGGTTTGGGTGTCGAACGATAGACAGATACTGCGCCTTTTCCTTTTCCCAAAAACGAATTGTAATATAATGTAGTTCTGTGGCGAGTTTGTGTGAACTGCCGCTTTCACTTTGCTCTGGGGGCGGGTGATTTCTTACTTTTTTAATAGGTTTCTTATGGGCGTGTGCCTCAGCGCGGCAAGTTTTCAACGCTGGCAAAATTAAATGGGATAGGGTTCACTAAAATTCTTTTAAAAAATCTGCCGCTGCTTTTACAGAGGAACAAATATATGTCGATGATGGGCTTTGGAGATTTTTTGTGTTTTGCCCACACCCGCTCTCTTCCCCCTCACCTCGTGCGGCCGTAGCCGTCTTGTACGAAAATCCAGTCCGTTACGTTGACGTTCAGTATGGCCGTATTCTTGCGCTGCAGCAGGGAAACGTTGTGTGGCAGAACTGCAAGTGCAGTGCTTTTATCCACTTTTTCACTACCTTTGGGATTGTCCTTCCCCACAGGCAGTAACCCCTCCCCAATCCCACTCATTCTTCCTAGGAGGCTGCTTTACGGACCCCTCAGCCCGCCGGCCAGAAATGGCTGGTGGATCGGGCCTTATGTGAAGCACAAGCCCGTGGACTCCTGGACCTGTTGGAGACCACCCTGGAAGATTTTTTCTTTCCTTTTTTTCTAATAATAGTTGTTTCCATCCATCCATCCTTTTCTTCACAAGGAAGGAAAAGTCAGGCAGCTCGTTTGATTTTCAACCTTTATTGGCAAATGGAAGCAAACTTCTGTGCACACAATATTTCTTCTACGAGAGCTCGAAACGAGTGCCACAGACGGCGACAGTGTGGTGGCGGAACAACGAGATGGTCGACACGTGCACGGCTGTGCAGCCCAGCAGGGGCAACGGGTGCAATTCAGGACAGCATGCGGCGTGCGTGAGCGTGCATCGCGCACTCCGTTATCCACACCAGGAAACGGGCCACGGCCTGTAAGAGACGGCGCAGAGCGAACCACAGTCATGCAGGTGCGACCGCACTGGCGCTGTGAATTATAGGATTGCTGCTGCCTGGAAGTCGGTTCAATAAGACCACTGCACCGCAGGTGTTCTGTGGCCTACTACGCCTTCCACTATATTTCACGAGAGGTGATACCTGTTCTACAATGAGTGGATAAAAAAGAAGCCATTGCTTGTAGCCAAAGGCGGCACAACTTTCCCTTTGGCGGGCCTGGAAGGCTGTCTACGCCTTCCAATGGTCGTTAGGGGTACCAGACTGGATTCAAAGAGAAGGCAAGCGTTACAGGGGGAAGGAGAAGGTTAGGTGGACGGATGAGATTAAGTTAAAATATGCGGGGATAGGATATGGCCGCAGCAGGCGCATAACAGGGTTAGTTGGAGAGGTGTGGGGGAGGCCTTTGCACTGCAGTGGGCTACCTGAAGTAGACGATGATGATGACACCATAGTCAGCACTGAGCTGTGAGGATCATATAACCTTGTGGCTGGTGCTTTTTTAGCCTTAGCTGCTTTCCCGCGATTACATTTGGCCATCAAGTCTGAGTGCACTGTAACATATGCATATACTGCCGTTGGAATTCTCAGTTGGATCACCGTGGTTTGATACTTCAGAAAGTGATGTATATCTGAGGCCGGTGTTTAGGAGGTGTATCGGTACATTTTCCTCATCTTAAAATTCCACTAAGCTATGTGTTTCGTCAAGTTAATCTACAACCTACGTTAATCTACAACTGCAGACACTTTTAAGTGTCTGCGAGGAAGTGGGAGACTATATACTGCCCACACGTTTTCACGAGTGTACATGCTGTCTCATTCATTGGCTTCTACATCGTAGAAGAAAGCAAATAGCGGATGCCCTTACCCACGATGCCTGTATGATGAGCAGAACGGTGCAGGCAGCTGCTGGACCGCTGATGTCGGCTATATACGCCGAAAATAAGGATGATGCCAGGCCTCTGAGAAAGAGTGAATAAAAGGAAGAAAAAAAGATCGCGCGTGAAGTTACAGAGGTGAATATGGTTGTGCGAATTCTATTTTCTTGCAGGGCAAGAAAATAGCTGGCTTAAAAGCTGAACGAAACCACCGCCAGCGTCAAGGAGGCGCCCAACTGGCTAGCCTTTCTTGGAGTTCAGAACGCACTTCGCATGTAAGAGTTGCGCATTTTTAAAGGGACAGGGACAGCGCCAGCAAGCGGCCTAGTTCCCAGAATATTAATGCTATTGGAGGACGCAGAGTGATGGAAGCGAGATCTTGGCTAGATCTATATATATATATATATATATATATATATATATATATATATATATATATATATATATATATATATATATATATACACGCAGCCGAATTTTATCGAGCCACAGCAGTGAGGGTAACCGTGTTTTAATAATAATAATAATAATAATTGGTTTTCGGGGAAAGGAAATGGCACAGTATCTGTCTCATATATCGTTGGGCACCTGAACCGCGCCGTAAGGGAAGGGATAAAGGAGGGAGTTAAAGAAGAAAGAGGTGCCGCAGTGGAGGGCTCCTGAATAATTTCGACCTCCTGGGGATCTTTAACGTGCACTGACGATCCCCAGGTGGTCGAAATTATTCCGGAGCCCTCCACTACGGCACCCCTTTCTTTAACTCCCTCCTTTATCCCTTCCCTTACGGCGCGGTTCAGGTGTCCGACGATATATGAGACAGATACTGCACCATTTCCTTTCCCTAAAAACCAATTATTATTATTATTATTAAAACAGGGTTACCCTCGCCGCTGTGGCTCGACAAAAGCAACCCATCCAGTGCACTTATCTAGCCGGAAGAGCCAAATTTCGTCGAGCCATAGCGCCAAGGGTATTCGCGTTTTCGAAATTCTAAAAACTGATATGACTGTTACTAACGACTGGCTACAAATCTCTAATTGCAACTAGGCGCCTAACTCTACTAGTTTAAAAGTTATTTATTAAAAAGTGGCTAACCAGCTTACTAATTAGGACGATTCACCGGTTTTCTGGTGACCGCGAACACTGGTTATCCTATGCCGCAAAAGACATATTTTTACTCCAAGAAGCTTATTTTAAAAAAAAGTTTGAAAGTGTTGATTGAAACACCTGTATATTCTGTCCTGTCTCAGGCCGGCTAACTTGTATTCCGGCAAAGAAAATAACTGTACAGACAGTGCGAACTACAAAAATGTCGCAGGTAGTGTGGTTTTCGAAGATGCAGTTAAACGCACATTTGGGGCGATTTTTTGCGAACGAAGCGAAGTGGTGCTTTGTAGCCTCGGACGCCTGTTTTTTCGAAGGCGCAACCTTTTCTAAGCGTGAAGGCTGCTGGGCTTTCAAGATGGGAGAAGCCGCTCTGAATGTATTACCGTTTTACTGCTAAGCATGCAAAAAAAGGAGGGGGGTGGGGGGGAGGCTGCGTGTCAGCTTTAAAGAGTAGTTAAAAAGTGTTCCCGGTTGAGCATGCACATACCCCAGTTGGTAGGAAGCATAAGAAACGGCAACCGCTGCTGTTATAGTCCACAGATCACTAGATTGGCTGCGCCATCTGCCGAAAGAAAACACACACAAAAACGTTTATTCCCGAAGGGCCGCTGTTGGTTAGTTTAAGCGACATTTTTCTGATTGCGGAGTGCAGTGCTACATCCGTAATCAAATAGGTAATAATTTCTGAGCTTTAGAAGTTCGAGATTGCAAACGTTTCTTGGATCGTTACCAACTGCGTTTTTTTTTTAGTTGTATCCTACTATAGGCTTATTTCCACAGGCAGAAGTTAATGATCTAGCCTATCTCCTATAGGGGCTTTTGATGGCTTGTTAACAACACAAGAAAGTAAGCTGACCGGAAAACGTGTCGTTGATCTGACGTTTGGAAGCAACAAATTAGCTTTTTTTTTGTTACTAACGCATTTTGAGGACCGGCCCGGAAAAGATAGGGCAAGGCGGAATATCACATTAGAAACGCTTTGCCTGGATTTGCACAAATCTTGAACGTAAATCCGACAGTTTAGAGTTATGCGAGGAATTATTAGCTAAAAATGAAAAAAAAAAACAGAAACACTCTTATAATCTTAAGATTGTCTATGTGTATTCTCTCTCTCTTGGGAGAGAGTAAGCATTTCATTCAGTAGCTTGGGTTAAATCTCAGACGAGGAAAACCCGCTGTGAAAAATGAGATCTTCTGTGACTTACTACATCGGTGTCGGCGTCATAGTTAACACATAATCTTGACGACACTGAGAGACTTACGTTGCGCTGTGAACAACTCTGGCGATGACGGGCAGGAACTGACCTGCCGCTGCGAAGCCAGCTAAGCCTACGCCAAGGCGCGTAAGCCACAGTTTCCTGGGAAAAGAATGGCGCGTCATTGGGATTTGGCAAGTAGCTGCTGCAGTACTCCGTATAATATACACTTTCGAATAAGAGGTGTCTGGCGTGCACACATTACGACAGCTGTTCACGACACTCCGGCTACTGCAGCAGTCGACGCAAGGAACAAGAGCTGTCGCGAATACAGGACATGGGCTGGTTCAGTGAGCATGAACGCCAAGGCGAAGCAATTGCTTCCGTATAAAAACAAGCCTGGGTGTCCTGGAGTGACACAGAAGGCGATCGAAACGCTATGTCCTCTTCTTACCTGGTCGGAAGTCCGGTTTGTCATCTTTTATTAAGATATATTTCTCAACTGCGTGTGTGTTTCCAAGAACATACAAAAATTTTGCAGCCGTAGATCTTACAGCTCTTTTTCTATGAACTTCTTCCATGCTCTGAGCTATGGGTCTCTACGCCTTCAGAAACATGAATGTCTCATTACGCATATTTAGTTACAGACGCACTCTAAGAATACATATTCAATTATACCCTTACAAAACAAACCGTAGAGAACAGTCTATAGAAAATACAAGTCCTACAGACAGCTATAGACAATCTATAGATTTATGACCATACACTTTTAATAGACTTTTGTCTATAAACAGTCTATAGATTATGAATAGACAAAAAGAAATATGTATATGGAGGCATTAGAGTCTAAAGAAGTCTACAGACTGTCTTTAGACTAAAGCAGCCAGCCAACTGGGAAGGCTGCTCAGTGCGCCTCTATTGGAACTACATCCTTGAAAAGGTGGCTATGGGTGTACAGTTACTCACTAACTTCCAATGACACTTGGGCTGCAGAATTGGTACCTTTTTTTAAAACCCCAGTGAAATACAGATATGTATTATAATGTCTGCGGGGTTTGAGGAGTATTAATAGCGCGTCCTACTCGCTTATTGCCAATTGTGTACATTCTTTCCCTGGGATGGAGACATGTGCGGGGTGGTTTTCACACTCACGCTGGAATCGGGATGAAATGGACCGGGCCGACAAAGAGGAATGCCACGCAGGAAACCAGTTGGGCGATGAAAACGACGAGGGCGTCGGCTTCCTGCGAACGGATATATGGTCTTGAGATAAACCTGGATGAGTTTTTTTCCTGTTTGGCTCTGCACCAAACCCTGGCCAATCCCCCACCGTGGGTATGTGCCATCGTATTTGAGGGCAACAACAACAACAACATATATGGTCGCTGTGTATCGCTACCGTCTCTACTGGTTATCGGCAGCAAAACAACAGCCGAATGGCGAATGCCCATCTCATTAGCCTTGCGCAGCCGGACGCGCAAGTCGAGACTGCCTGCTCGACAGCATCGGCATCAGAATGCGGTCTTCGTATTCCTTTGATGTGTTCTGTGGTTGCAGAGCAGGGTATATAAGGGTGCTTTACCGGCACTGTCTGCATGTAGACATTTCAGGACGCAGGACGCAATATTTACAATGCCTCAGTTCACGATGAGGCTTACGGTGTTGAGTGCAACGCATGCTGACACAGGACGGTGTCAGGCTTGTTTATGGAATTTAAGCCTAATTCAACGCGGACAATCTTGCTTTTGGCACAGAGCTATGGTGGGATTGGAAAAAAAATAGTGAAATCTCCCTCCTAACAAGTGATGGCCCGTGCCACTGACTGTAACGGGCCATCATTTGTTAAAAGGGAATAAAAATTATGATGAGACAAAATAAAAGAATTAAAAATAAAGTGGAATGGGAATAAAGGAAGCATGTTGTTGGAGCACTTCAGTAACGCAGTTTCTGGAGGCCACACGGGTGTGACGCGTTCAACTAACCAGCCAAAATTCGATGTCATGTGCCAACTGGCCCGGCGAATTTCTCTCTTTGCAACGAAAAAGAATTGAAGGAAAAAAAAAATAAAGGGAGTGAAGGTAGCGCGTATTGTGATTTAAGCGCATCAAGAACCACAGTGGTCGAAATTAATTCACAGCCTTCAGCTGTGGAGTCCCTCATAGCCTAATGCAGTTCTGGCGTGCTAAAATCCACATGCCATGCTGTGCTAACCATACCATACCATACCATACCATACCATACAATACCATACAATACCGTACCGTACCGTATCGTCCGGACAGGAGCTTTAAGTGTGGGAAAACGCATGCTTATGCACCATAATGCGATGTAGGAACAAGAACTTTCTCTCAGTCCCCCAATCCTTCTGACTACGGTCGTTTTGACCTTTGTCTACAACAGTGCCAAGTTTGTCAGGCTGTGAATGAGGTTTGGGATAGATGTAACGTGAGTAAATAAGAGAAACTACTCGGAAGGCAGTCGTTCAATACATTACGCTCATAGAATCGGTGTCACATTGACTATGTTTGCGTGAATGCTTTGAGAATATTCACTCTTATTGTTTTCGCCAACTGAGTCATTTTTTTTTTCCTTTTTGCGTGCGACCAATGTTAAGTTTTCTTCAAGTATGACAGTCATATAGTCGGAACAAGATGTAATGGGATGTGATCCCTGTCGATATCCACTATACTTTGTCGTCAGTAAACTGGGCCCCAAATGAAGCCGTTCTAGCCGACATACTTGGATAAGCCTCCCTCAGCGAACATGGCAGCTTGTAATGTCGACGTCACTGTTGAGCTTACATTGCTATGACGACCAGACCAAGCCATATTTCTTCCATTCTTCCATACGCGGGATGCCAAGGCCTGGGACACTGCCGTAAACTAATACTGATCTTATCACTAGCAGAAAAGAAAGAAAAAAAACTGCGGTGCCTGTTACATGGATCTGTAACAGCACAGCAGGTGGACTTACGAATTTAGCTGTGATGAGACCGAAGAACATGGCTCCTATGGCATAGGCTCCGAAGATGACGGCGAAGGAGTAATCAAGACGATGGTCGGTTTCTTTCATCTATGAAGTTGATAACATTTATTAATGCAGTTGTGGTCACCATTCACTTGAAGAATTTCCCAACGAGGTACATGCCTACAATACAAATGAATGGCGGCGTCCTTAAACTCTAATCTTGGCAGGGGCTAAACTGCGACCATCTAGTTAGGCATTGCGGTCCTTATTCGTCAACATGCCTTCAGCGATGACAACGAACCACAAACTTGACACCGAGGCTCGTTCCTTACTTCTTATGCGCCGTTTTGAAGGAGTGCTCTGAAGTGAACTTCGATTCTTCCTTCGTGTTGAGCTTAAACCGGTTAACTCGGACCCGCTGCGGTAACTCAGTGGCTACGGCGTTCGGGTGGTGAGGACGAGGTTGCGGGATCGAATCCCCGCCTTGGCGGTCACATTTCTATAGAAGCGAAGCGCAAAAGCACCCTTGTTCTGTGGGATAACAATGCGCATTACAGAGCCACAGGCAGTTGAAATTAACCCGCATCCCTCCACTACGGCGTTCTCTATTTCCCTACGTGTAGCTTCTGGACGTTGAACACCCCGTATGTACCTGTTTTACCTCAGCGCTGTAGTACAGAAAATTTGTTGTTGCCGAGAGGCAGCGGACAAAACCTCCGCTGAGTGCATGGGCTCTGTGTTGACGTTATTTCTCGCGCGCTATTTCAGCTATGCAAGCTGAGAGCAGAGCAGCTGGAGCTAGTATCGAAGCCAGCAGCAACAACAAAACCGGTGCCATGCAGACGGCTCTTGTCATCGTAAGTACCACCTGGATCTCGCCCAGCAGTGCTTTCACAACATTGCGTCTGAGTCACCAATCGGGTTGAGAGTACGATAAATACAAACAGCTTCAGTGATGCGCCTTTCCCGAAAAAAAAAAATGTGTTCACCTACGCGCGGAAAGCAATGAATTTAGTGTAGACCGCAAACTCAAGACCCTGGATTCAAATGGGTCATGTGTCTATTTAAGGACTCGCCCTTGGTCTCAGGCATTTCATTGCCTGTATGTTGGAAACCTTATGCCTTCTTGTGTCACGCACAAAATGCTCTAAATAAAACAAAAGCAAATTGAGTATAGCGCCCGTGAAGTTACTCCCACCGACTGCCCCCCCCCCCTTTTTTTTTTCGGAGCCGATATCTATAGCCGTCGTTTTGCTGCTAACTCCGGTGACCGTGCTGATTAATGCTTCTCAGGAACAGCACTCACCGAGGTGAGGTGCGCGATGAGCGTGGTGTCGAAGTGGGCCATGGTGATGCCTCCCAGGGCCAGAGTCGCCAGATCCACTAGCACCCGGACGTCGCCCAAGAAAGCAATGGCGCTGCAGGAACCCAGGTTCAGCGTCTTCTCGTAAGGAACGCCTGCGAACCACGCCCCTCTGGGTCAGTGCCAAGAACGCCAAGATGTCCTGATACGCTGTTCTTCCTTTTACGCACCCTACCGCGGCGGCTGCGTTTTTATGGAGGAAAAACGCTAAGGCGCCCGTGTGCTGTGCGATGCCAGTGCACGTTAAAGATCCCCAGGTGGTCGAAATTATTCCGGAGCCCTCCACTACGGCACCTCCTTCTTCCTTTCTTCTTTCACTCCCTCCCTTATCCCTTCCCTTACGGCGCGGTTCAGGTGTCCAACGATATATGAGACAGATACTGCGCCATTTCGTTTCCACCAAAAACCAATTATTATTATTATTTTACGCAGACGACACATCTTAGGGCATCCAGCGCTAACTGGCAGCTTTCACTGAACCTCAGGGGTTTTGGCGTTCGGCTGTTGAGACCAAGGTCGCGGGTCGAATCGCGCCTGCGACGGCCGTGTTTCGATTCAGGCGAAATGCTAACCCTCTCGTGTCCTGTGCGATGTCAATGCACGTAAAAGAACCTCTCATGGGCGAAACTTAACCGGAGCCCTAAATTATGGTACAGCAAGTTGGACCCAAGCTTCCTTATTTCACTCACCGCCGACGCAGCATGCAGAGCAAGAATTCTGTCTTTCTGCATCAGAAAAAAGGTTTTGCCACCAGACATACGAGCACTTTTCGGGTGCCTAAATCCCTCCAGAGGGCACGCTGCCAGAATCTGCAAGCTTCTTCGTTCTGAATGGCAACGACAAGCACGTATGTACAAGGATTGCCTATACGCAAAATTAAGCACTCATGGGTCGCCGTCTACGAGGAAGATATTGTGGTCACAGTGGAAGAAATGCCTGGACTGTACTACTGAATTCTTGTGGCAACCAGTCCTTCGCGGGCTTCGGGACTCATTGGCTCCAAGGAACACCACAACACGAAACCAGGTCCACACAGAGGACGGTGTCCGCCTTCCGGAAGGAGTTCGTCGAGTGCTGGAAAGAGGGCCGAAATTCGCCATAGAACCAAAACTGACCGCCTCCGAACAGTTGGCCTTAGTGAGACGGATTTCTCGACGGGCAACGGACCGCAACATCGATGGGTGTATTTGGAGTGGCGTAGATGTGCTCGACCAACACAAGCAATCAAACTCCAGGGTGCCATTTCGAAAGACGCTATCCTTCCTTCAAAAAGAGGCACTGTGTGTTCTGCCTGCCGATAAAGAAGGTGGGTTTGCAGTGTTTTCTGTGGGGACCTTCTCCCGTAAAGCATCACAGGCTGTGAATGCTGCGTTTGACAGCAAAAATGTTTCACTAAAAAGAGCGAAATCAAAGGCAAAGAAACTGTGCAACAAGCTCAATCTAACAGGACTTGTAACCCACATAGACAAGAGTGAGAATTTGTCATTACAAATGTTGTTTGCCGCCAAAACGCACAAGCCAGAGTGCCCTTTCAGGGTCATAGTGTCGGAGCGTGGGACGTGGCAAAAGAACATTGGAATTTTCTTGCAGGACCAGCTGAAAAAGCTTACCTTTGATGACCCGTTCCTAATCAGAAATTCCAATGAAGTTGCTAACTATCTCAATTCTGTAGAAGGAAAATCAGTGACGGCTTTTTCTATTGACATCAAGGATTTGTTTTATTCACTCCCGCATGATAGATTAATGTCGTGTGTAGAAACGTGCATTGATAAGGCAGGAGCTGTTGCATTCCAGAATGAGTCGGGTATAGATGTAGGGGGCTTTTTGGAACTATTGCATCTTTATCTGACATCTACATATGTAGACTGGGGAAAAAACACGTATCTACAAAAGCAAGGTGTGTGTATAGGCTCATGCATAGCGCCCTTGTTGAGCGATTTATTTCTGGCTGAGTGTGACAATGTGTTGTTAACACGTCTGGACGGCTGCCAAGTTTTAAACGTGGCACGATATGTTGACGACTTTCTGATTATAATAGAAAGGACAGACCGACCTCTTGACGAAACATTCGGGAGCATTCTAAGAATATTCGAGGAGTGTTTAAACCCCCTAACTTTGACCAATGAACTGCCTCTGGATGAAAGCATCCGTTTCTTGGACTTAAGCCTCCGGTTTACGAACAACCATGCCTGTTGGATTTATGATCCTAGGGGAAAAAAGCCGATACTTCCGTACGATTCGGCACACTCGAAATTGGTGAAAAGGGGTATAGCTAAGCTTTGCTTTCGTAATGCATTAAACAAGTCGTGTTTTCACACAGTTGAGGAAAGCCTACTGAAACAAACTGCCCGTCTAGGTGCGGCTGGCTACCCCAGTGAATTGCTAGTGTCAGTGGCGGAAGGTGTTCTAAAAGAGAAAAAAGCGGAAGGGCAGACGGGATGCAATCAACAAAAGGGACAAAGAGATGATAAACAAAAAGTTGTGGTCATCCCTTATATGCATAAGATCTCGCACAACCTTAAGAAAATAGCCAAGAAGGCCGATGTTAAGGTTGTGTTTTCTGCCCCAGAAAAACTAATAAAACTGTGCAAAGCGACAAATCCAATGAAAAAGCCTCGTCCTGGATGCAAAATCAACCACCAGAATCCTTTTGTTGCATGTGATCAGGGTGTTGTTTATGAAATTAAGTTACCGTGTGGAAGCAGATACATCGGCCAGACCGGTCGGTGTCTTAACGAAAGATTACTGGAGCATAACAACAATGTAAGATCCATTGCTTCATCAGGTTTTCTGGCTAAGCACTGTCACCGTTGCAATCATAAACCTGCCTGCATACCCGACCTTCACGGCTGCAAAATCCTGGCACGAAACAAGTGCACAATAACAAGGGAAATTATCGAGGCCAGGGCGATAGCAAAAGCGGAGGACTCATGTGTCAGCACCCCGTCTATCCTTCTTTCAACAAAAGAGATGGAATTCTTGGATATGCAACGTTAAGCGATGATTTTGGATGCTGGCTTCTTATCCGCCTTTTATGTGCTGTTTATATGTTTTTTGAATGCTGTATGCTGTGCTGTATATATTTCGCCATGCTTCTCAATAAAACCTCAGTTGCTAGTTCAGCGCTTGTCCCCTTCTTTCTGTCTGTGTCTGCTTGTGCGCTGTTTTTTCACCAAGATTCACCAAGCTTTCCAAGTTGCGCGCAACACGAGTCCCCCTTCTAATCGCTCACTTCAGTAAACTAATTGAAATTATCTGGAGGGCAAAGAAAGAAAATATGAATGCTTCTTAACTAAGGTGTGACGGCGGCCAACAGCAATGGCTTGGTTTCGTCTCTGTCGAAAGCGAAAGTACAACTACCAAAAAGCATTGCCTCATCGTAAGATGAACCAATCGATGACTTCCCCCCTCTTTTCCATTTGAGTCCATGCCGCAGCTGGCTGCCTTCAGCTGCGGGTTTGGAACACAGTCTGAAGCCTGACTAAGATAAAGAAGCACCGCGGAGCAAGCTTCAATGGCGAGCCCGAGTTTCTGACGCAAGCTATGTTTCTTTGTACGACGCCGACCGGGCACTTACTGCTATCCGCTTTTCGATTTTCCATCCAGAGACCGTGAGAGTCGCCCATCGCTGTTCTGTACTCCACTCATACCAGTCTGATCGTAGAGCGGTTGCTTACCGAGCACTCAACTGAGAGCTTTTTTAAGGCAGGACCGAATTTTACAGCGACATTTTGCGCCTTTCTGCCTGCAAATTCTGTCCGTCCGGTTTCCGTCCATTCCTGACTGTTGCAACGCTAAACGCTAACCATAAAATGGTTCTCTGTGGTAAACCGCTCGCTTATTCGCGCTGAAATTTGACGTAGAGATGGCATACGACAGTATTTCTGTTTCAGTACGAAGTTTGTATCATGCATTTCCCTGCTTCTATCAGAATTAATTATAAATCGGCTTCGTCTGCAGCATCGGAGACTGAAAACAGCTTTCACCTAGGTGTATGGAGAAAGGAAACAACGTCCTCCATGCATAGGTGATATTGGTGGCGCCATCTGGTGCCTATCCAAAGAATGATTGTTTTAGCACTGAAGGTGAGATGAAGGGTGAGGGAGCAATGGGGGACTCATCTGAAGATGATTTATGGACTGCTTTTGCTCAATATTGTGAAAAATATCACATGGACCGACCATTTTGACTCGCCTCTGAACATCGCTAACTCTGCTGCTATGACCAGAGCAGACGCAATGGCGTCGACATCGACGGACTTCCACAAGTGCCGCTGTCTATCGCTGAAAACGCGATCGCCTTCGGAAGCGACAGGCGGGATCTTTAACCACGGCAGGCCAAATCTTTGACAACAGAAGACCAGCATGAATTACGTGTCGTACTTCAGCTATCGCAAGCCGTTACTTGCCGCCCTAGGCGACAGCACAAAACACACGAATGAATAAAAGTACATTTTCTAAAAAAAAAATTATGGCAACGAAACACGGGTCAGCACGTCTGCATTCCTGCATTAAGTAGTCTAGGCGTAGCACGCATTATACCGATACTTTTCTTCTTTTCAGACCGTCTTTAAGGCTCTTGAGAGCTCCGCATTAATTAAGACCACCTAGAATCCTTTATAATGCATCGAAGTTCCAATAAATCCGTGTTTCTGCGTTTCATCTGCCATGAAATGGGGTTTAATTCGCGGCTAATCTAGCTGTTTGTTTTAAGCGAGATTCTTCGAGCAATATGAACAACCTAATCTCTGACCTTGAAATTAAGCAAATCATCTCTTAAAGCATGTCACTGGAGTCATCTTCTGAAGTACTTTAAACTAAACATTTAGACAGGAACCTTGCGTACGATTTGCCTACTCTGTCCTCAGCTTGGTCTACATTACGTAAACTATGGTACTCAGAACAGAGATAACCAAATAGCACGATTGCGTAGTATGTTTTGCTGCACGATAGACTGAATCTAGGAAAGTAAAACCATATTTCTCAATTACAAAAAACAGTCAAGCGCACCTTCTCCCCTCGTACTTCTTTTGACAATTTTTTTCTCTCTCTCTCGGCATGAGTGACTACAAAATAGATGTAACACTTTTTAGTTTTCTTTCCCTTTTAGGTAAACTGCCTGAGTTCTGTACGATATAATGTATGTGTGTTGTAAAATCAATAATCACTTGTATTTTCTTAGACAGCCAGTGGTCGTTGTACTTTATAAAATATTTTCGCATTTTTCTATGTGTCGTGAAGTATAATATTCATAGAGTGCAAACGCGCTCTCATGACTTGCAATCCCGAGGCGGAGCCCTTGTCAGGAGACAGGCCGTCTCCGTTTGACCGTCTCGTGGATGTACGGTACTATTTATATACGCATGTGCGAATAAGTGAATGAGAATCGATGAAATATTTTAGGAAGCAGCGGTCAATCATTACTTGTTGCGCATTGTTTTGTAAACTGGAGGCGATACAATAAGGAAGAACTACACAATTCTCAGTGCCGACCGGTCGAGCTGTATACTGTCCAAATCTTTCGAGCAAGCCATCTCCGGGCTGCAGCCTGTGCCCGCTCGGTGCTGTATTCATAACACTGACAGCGCGTAGGACTGTTTCCTGAGTGTATGAGACCTTTTACCCGCCGCGGTGGCTCAGTGGTTAGGGCGCCCGGCTGCTGAGCCGGAGTTCCCGGATTCGAACCCGGCCGCGGCGGCTGCGTTTTTATGGAGGAAAAACGCTAAGGCGCCCGTGTGCTGTGCGATGTCAGTGCACGTTAAAGATCCCCAGGTGGTCGAAATTATTCCGGAGCCCTCAACTACGGCACCTCTTCCTTCCTTTCTTCTTTCACTCCCTCCTTTATCCCTTCCCTTACGGCGCGGTTCAGGTGTCCAACGATCTATGAGACAGATACTGCTCCTTTTCCTTTCCCCCAAAACCAATTATTATTATTATTATTATTATTATTATTATTATTATTATTATTATTATTATTATTATTATTATTATTATTATTATTATTTATGAGACCTGCAATCTGGTCAGTGACCACATCCAACCTTGTATAGGCAATGCCTCGAGCAGCTATGAGCGGCAGCGTATGCGCCAACTGCCGCCTGTACAGCAACAAGGTTGGCAACCCTATTTATGGAACACGGGGAAATGAAGAGTGTCACAGGGGGCTTACCTAAAAGCGATAACAAACCCTAGAGTGTATATAAAATTGTATATGTAGCCCGTAATTTTTCGGTTCAAAACCGGAGTTAATTGGCCAACAGTGAGACCGATCCATAACAAAATATGGCAGAAAACAGAACGCATCCTAAATGACGTTAAAAGTCACTAAGCATTCCGATTTTCGACCTAAAAGAATGGACACACCCAAAAATAGTTACGTATTAAGGGTAAAAAAAAATACAGGCAAGAAAGCAGACTCTAAGCGCTGTCCTCCACGCCCAAAACGCGGCTCTAATACGCTACTCCACAGCGCCAACGGCAAGCCAGCGTTTTGAATGTATTATTATAACCAGTTTCGATGTGGCTGACCCGCTGCGGTGGCTCAGTGGTTAGGACGCTCGGCTACTGATCCGGAGTTCCCCGATTCGAACCCGACCGCTGCGGCTGCGTCTTTATGGAGGCAAAACGCCAAGGCGCCCGTGTGCTGTGCGATGTCAGTGCACGCTAAAGATCCCCAGGTGGTCGAAATTATTCTGGAGCTCTCCACTACGACACCTCTTTTTTCTTTCACTCCCTCCTTTATCCCTTTCCTTACAGCGCGGTTCAGGTGTCCAGCGATATACGAGACAGATACTGCGCCATTTCATTTCCCTAAAAAAACCAATTTTCATTTCATTTTTCACCCGCCGGTTAGTGGCGCTGTCATCGCTGGCTGTACCGGCTGCATTTGCAAATAAGCGAGCCGGTACTACACGTGGAGGTCTCAAAGCACATGGCTGCCGACGTCCAAGGGCATTGAGCAAGGTCTGTATACGCTGCAGCATGCTGGCGCTCCACTTATACTGTGTCATTCGCCACGCAGTCCAGGTGCGAAAAATGTGGGTAAGCACGCGCTGCGCATGCGCGCTGCACTCGACAGGCATGGCAGCTCTCACGTGCCCTCACATGAGTCCAGGGGCAGAGCGACCGCAATCAGGACGCCGAGCAGCATGCAGCCACCGACGGCGAAGTAGGGAAGCGGGTAGATCCACACCTGCGCACGCATGTGTGTTTGTGACGTCACAGTTCCCGCACATATGCCCGGCAGCGACCTTCGCGCTGTTTTCGCGCGTTCGGCATTGGCAGTCTCGCTACAATCATGTTTGTGCGTGCTTTGGACGACTGTACTTCGGAGCACACGTCACTGGAATTTACTGTTGCAGTTGGGGCGAGACATTTAAGGAAAGTTTGCGGCAAGGCTTGAGTGACTCAGCCTTGACTCACTCTGCTGTCACCCCCCCCCCCCCCCCCCCCACTGACAGTTAAAAAAAAAGAGAAGAAACATGACCCCTCGGAGGTACGGCATTGCGGGCTATAAAATCAGCATTTTCAGGAAGGCAGGTAAGTAGGTATGGCGAACAAAATTTTGTTGAACTCCGGAAACATTCTTTGCTCTCATGCGCAGGCTGTATACTTTTCGAACATGGGTGGACTTTTTTTAAAAATCAGTTTCATATGTGGATTAGACAGATGAAATAAAGAAGTACTTTTCATCTGTTGATGTGACGTAGCACTGATATTAACACCTCTTTTTGGGCTAGTTGGTGCATACTTGAATTAGAGAAAAACTAACGACAAACCGTGCAAACCACAAGACAAAAACGAAGATGAGACACGAGCGCTCGTGTCTCATCTTCGTTCTTGTCTTGTGGTTTGCATGGTTTGGCGCTAGTTTTTCTCTAATTCAAGTAGCACTGATAATTGAACCGCACATCGAGACTAAAAAAAAACATTCAGTTTCCGATGCTGGTATCATGTGGAAAATCTGAACGTAACAGTAACAGCAAGAATCCTTGTTTGTTCACACGTAAAAGGATGAGGTTATCATTGCTTGTTGTAAATAACATTCACGAAGGAGTGTAAACTAAGTACAAATAGCGTCTTCTTTTGAGTTATTTCATTTCGAAGCGGGAAGATTTCGTTCTCACCTCAATAAGTTCGTATCCCAGAATGGGCCCCAGCACACCACCGATGCCGACTGCGACCTCCGACAAGATCTGCGCCGAGAACATATAATAAAAATAAGGTTTCAAAATCTGAAACTTGGGATGGTTCAAGGATTTAAACCCTTGCTTTATCGCGCTGTTCTGATTTTAGGGGCGCAAATGCAGAATACGAAAAATAAGATAGTCGACATTTGCTCAAGCATCGCCGAAACGTATCATCACGGGTCGAAAAGCATGATTATGCATGGAATAGACATGCGCAGCGAAATGATCGCTCAGTCACTCATCACTGATTACTTGATGCACTACATCCGGGGAAATTGTGTCGGAATCGTCAGTGCTCCTGCTTCGTTGAGAGTTCGCGGACCTGGTCTTATTTTCGTTTTGAGCGATACAGCTACGCAATCCTAATAATGCGACAAGGCTGAGGTTATTGCCACAGTAGTGCACCTTAGCTATTTGACATATCAGAGTTGTCTCTGCAGATTTTTTGTTATTGTGAATTGAAGAGATATTGGCATCCGACCATTATGCTTCTTCTTTCGTAATGTAACAAATGCGTCTTACGGAACGAAACACAATTTCGGAATGAATAAGCGAGTTTCATCCTGTCTTTTCGGACTAACGAATTCTCCAAGCATTCAGAGCAGACACCAGGTAGCGAAACCAGCCGAAACAGGACGCGTACACAAGAAAAGGAATTCACAAGGACGACGCTGGACACACAATTGAAAATTTTACTTGACCAAAGTTGACTTTGATCAAGTAAACTTTAAAGATCAAGTAAACTTTAAAGTGTTGATCAAGTAAAGTTAACCTGATCAATTTAATTTGACTGCGTCAGCGATACGTCAGTCAAGTTCTCTTCTAAAAAATACCGATTCATGAGTGGGACATAGTCTCCATGTGCAAGATAGCAGTATTTTTAATGACTGACCTTTCATTTGCTTTCGTTTTCTTTCTCTTTGTCGCGTTGCTTGCTCACGCGCATGTGTGCCCTTCTCTGCTCGATCCTTTGATCAAGTAAAACTTTCAGCAATTCCTTTTCTTGTGTACGCGTCCTGTTTCCGCTGGTTTCTATACGTGGAACAACAAGCTACGCTTCTACAATTCAGAGCACGATTTCATGCACTGATAACTAAAACATATCAGTTTTCAGCGCAGTTTACGACGTCTTGTCTTGCATTCTGTCTCTTCGCCTAGTTATCCTCCCGACAGAACTCACCATTAAACTCACGCGCAGAACTCACCAGTGGCACGATGTAGGCGCTTTGGTGCTTGTAGAAGAGGAGGCTGTACATAGCCGTGAAGTACAATGAGAGGCCCACACCCCCGATGGACTTCATCGTCGCGGCCAGGGCCATGAACATGGTCTGGTTGACCGGCAGCCAGTGCAGAGCGCTGCGGACCACTTTCATTACCTGATTTCGCTCGCTGGAACCAATAGCTTCATAATGCGCCCGCGGCATGGACATTCACGCGGTGACGGCTACCGTTTTTTCTAGCTATACGATGAAAGTGTATGTAAAATAAAATGATATTAGGTGGAGGAACCCAACGTGAACACTGTGATCTCTTTCCTTCTATGTCCTTTGCTCGCCTGCGAAGCTATCCTAATTGTATTCAATACATACTTATTGGCTCAGTTCAGAAAAGATTACGGCCTGTGTGAAAGACGAAATGTGTGCTGTGGAAGAATTCGCTTTGTGAGAACGTGGAATAATACGTTTGCATGTTTTGCTTATTTAAATACTCTGAACATCACGAATAAATTAAAGTAGAGAACTTCTGCAATTCATTCTTCCTTCCCACTTAAATGCATATGTATATAATAATTTTTGTCTATTCAGTTCATCAAACAGTTCTTTGCGTGCCACGTATGCAAAAATGTAAGCTTTGCTCTTGTTCATTTTTAATGCCGGTGCCTGTGTTTAAACAATGTAAATACTGTCTCTGTATTCTATAATTTAGATTTTTTCTCTTGAATACCTCTGCACCGATGAAACTTCACTTTTTATGCTATTGTATACCTGTTATTACACTACACAATTGCCTTTGTTTTAAAAACCTTGCTGTCAAGAACCTGCCATGTGAATAGGGGCTGCGGCTTTGTTTAGTTGTATCTGACAGATTTTTATGCACCTCCTCTGTCTTTATGTCAACAGGGCAGAAATAAAATAGTTTTAATTTTAATCATAGTTCGTCCTTTAGTTACCCTATGTTGTACGACCGATTTATATTCAGAAGAAATCATTGTCGCGCCAGAAAACCCATGTTAGTCGGATTTTGTCTTTGCTCTACCGATTAAGTCCACATCGCTATCGCTTCAGATTTTACAACCTCCATGCTGGAACAGCATAAGATTTCTATATCAGATTTGTTTTAATGTTTATTATTTTTGCCCATTGCCATTGCCTAAAGAGAAATGATGCGCCTCTGCTATCTTCGGGCCCTTCTCAGAGGCTCGGTGGTCAGCATGAACACAATAATATTAGGCGGAGAGTCGTTATATTATAGAGGCTTAACTTTCTTCTCGTTATCGCGCTCGTTATCGTTATGGCGGAGATAATTACCCAAGTGCTGCGACAGCCAATGCTTTCAGCACTACTCCACAAACCAGAAGATGACTCGGGTAGATGACAGACATCTGACGAAAAGAAGAAAGACATGAAAGAACCGAATAAGTAAACAGCGCAGCAAAGACGCCATTCATCTTACATTTTGAATGTTGTGAAGCTACAGGCACATCTAGGTTAATGTCCTGAATAAACGTTATTTCATTTCTTTTCTATAATAAGTATATAGGCTTGACATACCAAACAGTGGGACAGGAGGGCCCCAACCATGGCGGTGGCTCTAGTTGCGCTGAAGAGGGAGCCTGTCGCGAAGTAGTTAAGTCCGTGACGCATCGCCTGAAAGGAGTGGACGAAACTTTAGTTTGTCATCTTGAGAATTCCTCTGCTGCGTACATTCCCTGGGGGCGCGCGCACCGAGGCACTCTAGGAAGCTGTAGCAAAGCTTCCAGTGACTCTAGGAAGCTGTAGGAGTGCACCTTTGAAAGAACGGAATCACGCTCCAGCACCGTATATAGCCTTTAGGCACTGTTCGCAGCCATAGAGACATCGCGATAATAAATTCACGCGTACTGCAACAGCACATGCAATGTTTGACGGTTTATCTCGCTTAATTAAATAACAAGCTATTTATTTACTGGCTCACAGCCGGGATTCCCCAGCAGTTGCGATATTTATTTTTTGTATCATCAGTCACCTGTGATATGTCTGGACATTGGGGAAGGCAGATTAAGAATAAAAATATAAAGAGCATCTCGCTCCAAAGGCTCAATTGAAGCAGTGCTGACAGCTATCTGACAGAGTCACTCACTCACCACGCAAACGCACGCACGCACACATACACATATAAAAAATAAGTAACCTAATGCGTATGTAAGGAATTGTCGCACTTTTCGCGTTTTGAAACGATATAAGTAAAACACTGTGCACACTGTTCTCTTAGATCGTGTTCGATGTTAGCTTGATGTAAAGGTTCGATGCACTTCATTCGCAACGCCAGTCACGGCTAGCTGATAACAAGTAAACGTTTGCCGATAACTGATTGCTTGGTGGTAAGATTAAAGAAAGAGAGTCGGCGCACATTCCTGGGTACTTAGTAATGGCTAGGCAGAATGTGCAGAGGCCTCGCTGTGCGCTAAACTAGCTCGCAGGTGGCACCTTGACGTCAAAGGCGCATTTCGGCCTCTAACGTTATCAGTCTGCACAATGACGTCCATGGCGTGTAAAGTTCAAGAAAAAAAAAGTAAAGGAAGGCTCACACGGCGTTAGCGCACACACAGGTGCAGGAACTCGTTCTGGTTAGGCACGAGGTCAGAGCAGCACCCTTTCATTGCATACGTTTTACATGTCGCCCATGCGACTACAACGTTATCTCCAGAAAAATGTCTTCATATCATAATACAGGTGCCATCTGAATTACTGGGCAGAATGCTACGCGTGAAGTTCCTCCGGTGAGAACACATGAAAAACCGGCGACAAAAACACACAGACGCACACACGCAAGCGCGCATGTACGCGAGGGTCGACAGAAGCCAGCAGGACGAATGTTGATTTTATAGGGTCCTGATGCCTGGTCCTACTTGCAAGTTACCTGGCATGCTATCGTAAGCACTTTTGTCGAGGCCTTGTTTACCACAGAGTCAGACCACGTATCTTAGCTAACACGGCCTACATCAGGCACCACAAGCCCTCATGATCCCCTGTATGTAAAAAACAACAACAAAAAACTGCAAGTTACATGACAATGGCGAAACGCTTGGTACAACTCCGGCAGAAATGCATTCGCACCGAATATCCACAGCAGCCCCCTGTATTCTACCGAGGCTATCATATATGTTCTTCTTCGTATACTACTGCTTCCTCGTCTTCAGCTTTCTCTTGTACAAAGCTCACCTGGACTACCGGGAAACCTAGCTAGCCTCCTACCAACAAGCCCACACTCGTAACGGGCACTTACGATATGATCTCAGAGCTACTCGAAGCCCAGCGAAACAACCGGATACTTCTACTAACCCGCACAGAAACCGACCAACACCTCCTACGTCATCTTCACCTGGCCGCTAACTATCGAATCATCCAACCTGACATTCAATTCAACTCAATTCTTTATTTTTCCAGAAATAATGGATCCTGGAAAGGATCAAGAGCTAAAACCTGTCTCGACAGCTTGACTAGGCCCATGACCCTTCTACAAGGCAGTAGTGATTTACAACAACAGGTAGTGTCCATATTAATTGACATCAGAAAAGGCGAACAATGAGTTATAACGTAGCAGAAGTGCAATTAAATTATAACTAAACAGCATAGGATTTCAAAATGTGTTTACAATAACTGTACCTATAGTTGTGAACACAGAACAATACCAACAAAAGAAGTTAAGCAGACAGAATATCCAGGGCCAACTGCGCATCAAACCTCTACCCAGAAATATGAACCCTGAGCTACGCAGGGGCAGACGCCAGGCTCGAGTTGAATGTTACACTAGACACCACAGAGGCAGACCCGACACACCCTACAGGGCTATTAATATACCGCTGTCGCCGCCCGCGAGGATGGCTCCTCCACGCCAGCCCTACGGAGGCTGAGGGTGCGACCATCGCCTTGGCGGTCATACAGGCAAGATGCCAACATCACGGAAATCTGCACCAACTCCCAAGCTGTACGCCGTAAATATCAGCAAAGCACTGTCACACCAGCCGCCCGACGTATTCTTGCATCAGGACACACGCTTACCTACGAAATAACCCTCCCGTGGGTTCCTGGGCACGCTTCGATCCCCGGTAATCAGCGCGTTCATGCGCTGGCTCAAGAACTATCCCTCTGGGCCCCGGAAGATCGGACACCCAAACCCAAGCAGCAAACCTCGCAGGCACTACTCACATATCGTCAAATCATCACTCAATACAAAAACAGCCGCTTCACCCTCCCACCACAACTCCGTACATTAGATTCAAAATACAGTGGGGTCTGGCGGCAGATGCAGACAAACTGCTACATCTCAGTTTACCTCCTCCATCGCTACCACCTACCTTGATCCTCTCACTCTGTTCAACATGTGGGCCGGCCAAGGCCACCCTCATACACTACGTATGGAAATGCCTCCGACTCATGGCAGCTATCCCATACCGGACCCATACCACTGCTTATGGGAGGCCGCTCTGAGAGCTGCTCAACCAGCTGGCCAAACATGGCTAATGGACAGAGCTCTCTGTGAGGCCCGTGCACTCTAGGACAAGTAGGAGCCACCCTTCAGGACCTTTTGTTTTTTCTTAGTATAAAATTGTTCCTGCTTCTCTAAGCAGAAAGGAGTGCGCTATCTCCTAGCACACTCCTTTTCATAAAAGCCGGGTGTGCGCCAGAGGGTAGCTTTCTTTTTTTTTACTTCCATATAGGCGTATTCGTTTTTGTAGCGTGAGCTACACTGGCCGAGGTTGAGCTGTTTCGCGTGGCTCCTGGAGAGCCGTGCTGCGCATGCGCGAGGAGCAGTGACGTCACACGGCGCACAACTGGCGCGCCGCAGCCGCCGCGCGCGCCTCGCCGGTCTGCGCATTACAGAGGAGTGAATTCATAGCCGCGGCAGACGCACTGGCGCCGGCGCGTGCCCACCTGTGCGCCTCCGTTGCGCAGTAGCCAAGTCTGACGCTGCGCCGGAGCCGCTTGATAGCGCCTCTCATTTTGTGCGCATGCGCAGAGGTATCAGTGGGGGTATACATATAGCGGAGAGTTTGATAGTGTGGTATAGCCATGGAGAAGGAGTGCGAAATTGCTGCTCAGCGGCTCAGCGTAGCTAACGCTACGTATATCCTGGCTTAGCCCAGCTAAGCCACTGCTAATTTTTTTAGAGGGCATGCACGCTGTATGATCTGTATACGTGGCGCAAAGGCAGCTGGCCAAAGAGCATCCTGGCACAAGGTGTTTTGTTATACTCAAGATGGGGTCGAAGACTCATTTTCCAAGCTCTTCACCCCAGAAAAGCCGAGCACCCGGCCAAGTGAAATCTAGTACCCATTGGTTCACCGGTGGGTACCCAGCGGCACTGGGGATTGAACCCCGCACCTCCCCTATGCGAGGCGGATTCTCAAACCACTAGGCCACCGCTGCTGCTCTAACGCGGTACTCATTGATAGCTGTTGAGGTATCTTGATTTCGCTATTAAATGAGGTAAAGAATTTGTAAGCGACATGCATATATGTACAGTTATAGGGCACTCTCTAGTTTTTCGCACACACTCGATCTTCGACGCTAGTCCACCCTTCCAGGCACGCGGCGCCACTCCCACCGTTTCGCAGCAGCGGCTGCAGAAGGACCGTGTCTCTTTCCTCCCCTCTTGCCATACGCTCCCTCCTTCTTCCACGGTAGCCACTCTGTGGATGGTCCTCTTTGGCAGGCAACCTCCAGTGGCTCACTTCTCGCACTTCCCACGGCAACCACCCTCCCGTTACGACGACTGCTGCTGCTACTACTAGTACTACTACTACTGGTGCTGCTACTACTGCTACTACAACGACGCGAAGCCCATGGAATGGGTCCTTAACATCTATCGCTGTAAAACGCGGTACGCTGTTCTGATTCAGTACTTCAAAGCCAACGCAGGCAAGGAGCAGGCAGGTGATCAGGCAGCTTTGGACTACGGCATAGGTTCTAGGAATAGCAAGGTGGAGTTATTAGTAGAGTTCGCAGAACGAAAATGTTTTCGGACCATCAATACATTCTTCCGGGAAGAACCGGGAGTGAACCTGACTTGGAAGAGTCCGAACGGCGAGATTAAAACTAAACATACTTCATATTGTGCACGCTTCCTGGTACAGAGCAGGATGCGGAGACAGCTGGCACAAGACAGGGTTAATAGGAGAGATACGGGAGAGGCCTTCGTTCTACAGTGGACTTAGTTGCTGATGATGATGACAGTGGTGATGTATTTCACAATGTTCGCTTAATATACATGGAGTGCTCTTTGTTGTTATACAGGTGAAGTTATCTGAACTGTTAACCAAATAAGCTTTATTACTACCCAGGCGAGCTGTAGTGCGGCCGGAAAATTGCGTCCACAAAACAATTTGAAGAGCAAGCTGTGTTATGAATTTCATGAGCACAAACCTCTGCGACCCATCGAGAGAGCTTGGTCTTTGTTCTCACACAGAACGCTGCTCACCATAGTGTCGAGGCTGAATCCCTGAAGCGCGACGCCCATGACGATGAAGCAGTTGCACCACACGACCATCCACAGCCAGGCGATGCTGCTCTCGTCACCAGGGGCGCAGTTGAACGAGGAATCCCGGTGGGTGAACAGCTTGCCATCGTCTTCGCGGTAGATGCTCAGGAACGTGCGGTGCCCCGACCACAGCGGGCCATGCGGAGGGTGCGGATCTTCCGGGGAGGCTTCGCTGGCGGGCAAGGCGGAGTCGTGCGCCGTTCGAATCTTAGGCGCTTTGACGGCGCTACCGCCGGTACCACCGGTACCGTTGACGCCTTCCTGCCGCATGGCTGTTTGCTCGAGGCTCTGCCGCGGGTCACGCGTTGATCTGGCTAGAAAGCGTCTGGTGCTGTTTTCCTGCGGGTATGAATACAAGGTAAAAAGAAGATCGTGGTATGTGGTATGCGTGGTCTAGCTTCCAGAAACTGCACGCAATGATTTGAGGGACGCCGTTGTGGAGCGCTCATGGTTCATTTCGGCCACCTGGCGCTGTTTAACGTACACTCGCATCAAATTTCGCCTCCTTGCAAAGTACGGCCGCCGCGGGCGGGATTCGATCTTGCGACCTTGGGGTCAGAAGCCGAACCACACAGCGTCTGAGCCACCACGGCGGCTTTGTACAAACAAAAGCCAAGGAGACTAACCAGTGAATGGATGGATAATGGGCGCGTCGTTGAACTGAATTCTTTAAGACAGTGCAAAAGGCCGAGACAACGAAACAACGGAACGAAAGGAAAACTGACATGAAGAGCTAAGCTGCCGCTCGTTACATCGCGTTCTTTTTTCCGGCCTATTATTTTGCGTTGCTTTTGAAGAAAAATAAAAGGTGAAGCAACCCTTTTCTGGCTAGTTAACGCTCACAAATGAAGAAGGTGAAAGAGAGAACGAAGGAACGAAGGAAGAGTGCGGAAAATTTGAGCACAGCGTGTCTTCAAGCCTGGTGTTTCAAAGTAACGCAGAAATCCTCTCGTGACTTTCTGGAGCTATGAAAAAATGAACAAACCCTTTCCTTCTTCAGTGTGTTCATCTTGTGGCCCTACAACATAATAGGCCCTTACTAACTCGTCCAAATTTCCACCCTTTTGCGCTCCTCTAAGGCCTTGGCCTCCGTCAGCGGTTTAGTGTCCTGTTAACACAATGCCAATTGCCAAAGCACTAAAAAGCTATTGATATCTGCACATGCGCAGGTAGAGGCCCGCGTGAATGCACTCAAACCTCGCGTTTGATTGTGTACACTGCAGTTCGATGCGCGTGCGTCTCTCGCTAGAATGTGCGTCTGTAGTGCCGATGTCAGAATATGCAGTCGCACAAGGCGGGCGCACGGCGCACAGCTGTCGTCTCCCTGGGTGTGCTTTGAGGTACAGTTAGATGTCATACTTGTCGGAGACCGTGTGCAAGTTCGGCTTGTGCAGTCAATTCGGAATTATGTGAGAGTACTGTGTAATGTATGCAGGCGTATGATGGCTTGGACACTGCATGTGAGACCAGACGCCATCCCTAGAGCGTTTATAAATGCTGGAGGTGCAATATTTGCGTGGCAAGCGTACATTCTGTCTTGGACACCGTACACCGTGCGTGCAGCTCACTGCGTCATCTCTCTCTCTCTCTCTTTTACTGTACTCCGCTCCCCTCGCACAATGTGGAGCAGCGGGGAAGAGCCCTGTTCCTCTCCTCTACCTCTTAATCCTCCCAGACTTAAATGTTTTCGCTCTCGGCGGCATTGTGAAGGCAACTCAGAAATGTCCTGCCGCACAGTATTGGCTTCCGCAACAGTTTCAACACTGTGCGACTTGTGCGAGTCTACACCGTCAGTAACTGTTCGCGTAGTAGGAAACGTAGCCTGGCGAGAAGCAGCGTCACAGATCCTGTCCTGCTTGTAGGCAACTGGTTCTGAATGAGGCCTGTGTTCAACCAGAGTCCCTAGTAGTTGGTTTACGTTGTCACGCGCGGTGCTATGCAAACACGTTTACCTGGACAAATAATTAAGATACGTCTCTGCACAAAAGTGAGACGCCGAATCTGCTCAGCAGAGGAAACAGCGAGCGCAAAGAATCACGTGCTTTTCCTTTTAGCAAGAACCTTCGAGGGGCGCGAGGATAACCCACAATCCCATCACCTTGGGCTGATCACTTCACAGGCTAGAATGCTTCGTGAAGTACACACAAACATGTTACTCATTACCGCCCGACTATCTATTAATACTGTTTGTCGCCTGCCGGCCCCCACTGGTTTCAAGAAAAAGCAGCCATAGAAAAATTGTCTATTTGACACGCCTAGCGGGCCTGACCACGTCTTTCTCACCATACACCCACCCAACTTTGATCGCTTGGCTTAAACCTTGAACCAGCTGGAACACCAGTCAGTGTTGATGGATCAGGCCTTAGTGCCTTCCCTTGAGTTCCTTAGTGCTGTGCTCCAAATACCATATTTTCTGTCTTCAACTGAAAGGGCAGCTGAAGAGGTTTAATAATTTGCTGAGGTCCGAATGTGTGAAACATGTGGGAACGCCTGCAAAATCGTCTTGCGCTAGCGTTTGAAATGGCGTAATCGCCTATTAAAACGGTGTCGGCGTTCAGGCTTCTCTGCAGGGCAGTGCGACGGGCAGAGGCCGCGATAATGACGTCACGTACGATGGAGCTACGTTTCCAGCGAAGAAACGCTTGTTTTATGAAAGAAAACCGCCGCCATAAAAGGTGAAGGTCCCGAAGCATTCATTGTTTGGCGGTATCGGACGACGCAGAGCAGCATGCAGGCGAAGGCAGCGAGCATCTGAAGTTTTGGCAACAATGACGTCACTACGAGTTTCCCCACACTTCAACACAATGAGAACTCTGAACATCGTCGCGGCTTTAATCGACGATTACGTCACCATTTAAATGCTAGTTCAAAAACACTTTGCTTGCTTCACCTAGAAGCTTTATGCATTCGAATTATTGAATAACTTCGAATCCTAAAAAAAAACATTTCAGCTTTTCTTTAAGATTAGCACAAAGCAAACGTCGCGCAGCTCTAAATAACCTTAGGAGAAAGTAAGACCTTGCAACTTTCTAGAATTTTATGTGTAGTCCCAGTTTTAGAGGTCCCGTAATTAGACTGCCGAATGAAATAATACAAGAATATACGACAACTTATCTTTAAACAATTTGTCTACTCTCTCGCGGCGTCCATCAAGCAGCGTGACACTATCCTCCTGCTCTTCCTGTCAGTTGATTAACGAAAGGAATACTCAGGAATCCGGCTTCTAACTTTCAGCACGCAGCGCAATGCGCACGTTTCGATCCTGTCGAGGTTGCCATTTGTTTCGCTCCACGTTTTCCTGATGAGAGCTGAATAAAAATGACGGCGGAAGTGTTTTCGTAGCTACAAATACGTGAAAAAGAAAACACATGGCATTAACCCCTTGAGCATTTTGTCTCCACTACATGTGCTTCCTTTCGTTCTCCGTTCACTATTGTAAGCGCACTCTTTCTTTCTCTCTATATGCTAAATTGCTCTGCGTCGGAATAGGCCCTGTTTATAGCAGCGGTGCCTGCCTTTCGTATAACATACCACGTTATTTTTCCATATACCGCAACCATCCGAGCAGAAAACACAGGTTACTACAGTCACAATTCGCGCATGCGCAGTGAAATCATCCGCCTACGTACTCGGACGTACGACACGGCGAGAAGTGTTTGTGTTCGCCGGGAAGGGCTAGTAGACGGACCACGCCGTGTCAACCCGGCCTCATTCCCGCTAGATCAAACGAACCATGCTTCCGCTTTGAGCGGGCGTTTGTAGAGTCGCGCGTGGTTGGTACCTCGCTCGAGTAATCAGCCGGATCACGCGGACTGGAATACTGGGGTCAAAACATCGCCGTCAGCTCTAACGAAGCGTCACCGCTTGTTGCCCGCTAGGCGCGACGCTGTGCCGTCCCGCGCACGCCGTAGTGAACGGAAAAACGAATAAATGAGCGAAGGAGAAAAAAAAACTGATATATTTGTCGTCTGTCGTGGGTGGCAATGAAGTGATGGAGACATATATAACACACCTCATTTCCTGCCGATATGAGCGTACCCAGTTCCAGGTGCTTGCGCACATCCGGACCTCCAGACACACGAATCTGGACCCACGGGCAGCAACACCGGACCTTGTTGGTATTTATAGCCGACACCGGCTGCATATGTATATATAACTCTCTTATGCTGAAGAGCATATTTGCGCAATTAAAACACGAAGTGCCCGGGTTCGAACCTGAACGCGGCGGCTGCGTTTCGATGGAGGTGAAACGCAAAAAGCGCCCGTGTGCTGTGCGTTGTCAATGCACGTTAAAGATCCCCAAGTGGTCGAAATTATTCCGGAGTCCTCTTTTATACGGCACCTCTTTCTTCCTTTCTTCTTTCACTCCCACCTTTATCCACTCCCTTACGGCGCTGTTGGGATGCCCACCGAGATATGCGAGACCGTTTCTGCGTCGTTTCCTTTCCTCAAAAACCAATTTTCATATTTTCAATCAAAAAGAAGTTCGAAGTGTATGTGGAACGTCCTTACAAAGTTTCTTTCACCCACGTAGGCTCAAGTGGGCTCAGGCCAACCTGGGTGCTGCTATCTTTGAACAGCAGATGGAATAGCCTAGCTTTTTTGTTACGACATACAGCGACGGTAACGCTGGAAGTGCTTCCGTCACAGTTTAGGCTGGAGCCAGGGACGGCGCTAGGATATTCATAGCGGGCTGGCGAAAAGAAGGAGGGGGGGGGGGGGGGAATTCAAATTTCAAGTACGGGCAACTGGTCCGCCACACTGGGCCTTGCTGGCATTCATAGCCGACACAGGTCTGCATGTGTACATATAACACTCTTTCGTCGAAGGACACACTTGCGCAATTAAAAATAAAAATTAGTAATAAAGAGAAAACAACTAAAATCATCAGAATGCAGCGAAAGCAGCTTCACGCATACAGTGGAGGGGGGGGGGGGGGTGGCCTGCATTGTCAGGTATAGCTCCTTCGTAGGGGTTTGAAAGAATCTGCAAATTTTTTATGAGGTCCGGAAAAGTTTTGGGGTGGCTGCTGCCCTTCGCCTCACCTCTGGAAAGTTCCTCTTTACCGGTCACTGCATAATGAATGAATGAATGAATGAAATTGTCAGAGGCGACAAAAGAGACATCTGGCACGGGAGAGTAAGACCAAGGAGAATCGGTAAATCGAATCGAAAGTCTGGAATCGAGAAATATCTGCTAGGTCGAATCTGCTTGGACACGTGAAACGGGAGTGACGCTGACCCAGCTTTAGCGGAGTGAAATGCCGTGCCCTCCAGTTCCGGAGCTGCGCCCGTTTCCTGCAGGAAGTGACAGCTGCACTTGTAATGGGAGTTTTGTTCCCGGGGTTCCTGCTTAGAGGTCGGCAGGAAACAGCCGATTCAGTGAGTGCAGTGCTTTCGATCCGGTATTTTACTGGGAAACGCGGCTCACGGACTTTGCTGAGTATAGCCTTGCTACGCGTCGCAATTCGTTCGTTGTTCGCGCGCGTGTAGTTTTGGTCGTAGCGGAACGACCGGTGTGCTGCGACACTGTTAGGTGAGAAAGCCTAATAGTGTGTGCCGTTAGAGCGACAGAGCAGCGTAGGAAAGCAGTGATTGTGAAGCGAAAATACAGGGATACTGGCCTGTGGTTGCGACAAACCTGCCATTCGATGAAGGCAAAATACAAGAACTCTCATGTGCGTTCGATCTCAGTGCAAGTTAAAGAACCCCACGCAATCTAAATTAATCCGGAGCCCTCCGCTACGACGTCCCTCATAGCCTCTGTGTCGCTCCGGAACGCTAATCCCCACATAACACTGCCATCAAGAACGACACATTGCGAGTTGAAAATGGAGACCTTTGCACAATTGCCACTGGCAAGTAAATGTGTATTAAACACTCCGCCCCGCCCTTCTTAGCAGCGCGCTTCATTTAACTTTTATTTTCACTACCTGGAGGATACTGGACTTCTGAACAAATTTCGTAGCTTACGCGTATCCCTGCTTAAGATGTATTCACCGCAATCCTGTGATCACGCTTGTTTTTCTCGCACCCTTCTGAGAAGTGCTATCTCGTCCTAAATCCCCTCTCCATCGCCGAGTGGCATGTTAGCAGACTTCATACGCCAGCAAAACATTTTGTTCTTTTTCATTACAGATGCTTCTCTTTGGCATGGTTCGCCGCTTCAGCCAAGAGAGCGAGATCGAGGAGGATAAAAAGAAGTAAGAAAGCTGATCGGGAGGTTAACCATGAAAGCATAATCTACATTAAGCTAGCCCTTCAGACACCAAAGAAACTTGATTAAAGGGTCAAATTAAATGTTTGAGAGAGTTACATGGACAATACAAAAGAAGTGAGAAAAGCAGTGTGCCTTGGGTGGGCCACTAAAGCGCGCACTTTCCACCATCTTCAGGCGTTTACATTAAAGCAGGAATTGGTGCGCCTTGTTGGCCGGCGAGAGGTGAAGCCAAATGATCATGGTTCCAGTAAGAAACGTGCAATTGGGACAGTATTGGCTCGAGGCAGTAGCATTCAAGAGTCGAAGCGCACAAAAGTGGCGTAGGAGGTGTTCGGCGATGTTGTCGCACACGCGTTGGGCGGTCAGCTATCCGAACACAAGACGAACACGCGCGAAGCAGCAGCTAACTAGGCGGCCATTCTACCTACCGACCCTTTGTCTGGATAGAAACAGACGCGTACCTGCGTAGACTAATGAAGAGCATTCGCTGACGCACGACTCCGAGCCTCGACAATGCGAGCCAGCTGCGCCTTCATCAGCGCGGGATCCCTGCCGCTCTTTTTGTTTAGTGCCACTCGGGACATGCTGCATGTGTTTTCGCTTTGCCCCGTGCCTGTGTGTGAAGAACGAGAGTACGCTCTGGAGTTTGACACGCGAAATTCCGAAGGTGTCAGATGTACTAAAATACTCGGAGTGGATTGCACGTCTGCTGAAAAAAAAAAAAGACAGGGCAGAGAAATGAACAGAAAAGTAAACACAGCGGTGGCTGGCTGACACCCGTCCAAAGGCCGAAAGTTCAGGTTCAGCTTGATAGCGCTTGTTTATAAGAGAGCGGGTACTGCTGCTTATAATTCGCACAGGTAAGCCAAAGCGGGAAAACGTCTCATTAGCTAAGTTTACTCATTGACCGATGATCACTCCTCAAATAAAAACCAAGAGCTGGAAAAATGCATTTTGTTCTGTTTTTTTTTTTTCGAATAGCTTTCCTCTGGACGAGTGATCCTGTGATATTTCTTTTGAGTGTAACGCAGAAGTAAATATAAACTTGATTCGTATTTCCGAGCTCTAGCGCATCAAAAGAAAAGGGACAGCGGACAACATGGAGGAAGGAAAACACAGGAGAGATCCTCGCTATCCGAGCTGCGCGTCAAAAAGTGTCCCGGAAGTGATGTGTTTTCGCAAAGACTACTGGGAGTCTTTGGCCGACGGCGCAGCCAATAGTAACGCTGGGCGCAGCGGCATCGTCTGCTGCACTGTCTGCTGCGCATGCTCAAGCACGCTGAGATGGCTGTCAAGTAAGGGGGGAGGGGAGTGGGGGGGAGCAGTGTGCAGCCGAAATTAAAAAAAAATGCGACATTACCGCCTCTCCTCTTTTCTATCCTTCCTCCTAGGCGGACAAGATGGACATGCACAGCGCTCTGTGTCCATCTCGTCCACCGTCTCCTTCTTTTGATGCACTGAAATTCGTAAATATGAGCCAACAAGCCGAAGTTTAGACGTTACTGAAATAAAACCGGTTCTTTGGCTGTTAATCTTGCATCTGTACATCGCGTATTTCGGCTCTGTCAAGCACGACCTGTCAATTTTGTCTCAACGGGTTTCGGGTCCGAACCTCGTATCCTGTCGATGCCTCGCCGAAGATTTCTAGACCATTGGAATCGTCGTTAAATGTATGGTGCACGGCTGATGAAATGGGTCATTATAGAACTCGCAACTACGTTCAATTGGTTTAGAAAGAGCGCCGTTTACCTCAAGCGGGTGTTGACGAGAGAAACGTTCGGTGATTGAACCCGCTCAAAAAGCAAAGTGGCTACTCGCACACACATTAAAAGCAAGGGTTACTCAGGCTTTCAGTCTCGCGCTGCCGTAGCATTGTTGCGAAGTCTATTTTGTTCCTCTGAGCACTACTCTATCTTATCTTCGTCACGTAGTCATTAAGCGTCGCCGCCGCGGTGGCTCAGTGGTTATGCGTTCGGCTGCTGACCCGGAAGACGCGGGTTCGATCACGGCCGCGGCGGTCGAATTTCGATGGAGGCGAAATTCTAGAGGCCCGTGTGCTGTGCGATGTCAGTGCACGTTAAAGAACCCCCAGGTGTTCGAAATTCCCGGAGCCCTTCACTACGGCCTCCCTGATAGCCTGAATCGCTTTGGGGCGTCAAGCCCTGTAAACCATAAACAATCAAAGTATCGGCGCACTATCTTGATAAGAAGAGATGCAGAAGCATTTCCAAATTTCTCTTGCGTTAGGTGGCATCTGTTTTTACGCACTTGAATAATTTTGTGATCAGCATTATTGGTATCTTTTTTATTTTTGTTCGATGCATTTTTCCCCGGGACAAACATTCGCAAACAACGGCGGGAAATGCTGCTTTTGCGTTTTACCTCTACACTCGTCTTTTTTTATATATATATATATACCTTTCTTGATCCTGGATCATACGGACCGTCTGCAAAGCTATGTAGACCTCAGTGGCACGCCAGCTGTGGCAATCATTTCTTGTTTTTTCACATCCGCTTTGATGCGCATTGTGAAAGCTTTCAGAGCGACAGCCTGTTTCTCTGCGGTCTTTCTGCACGTACTTGTACTGCCTCGAAAGCGCTTAATGTCATCAGATTAACCTTCTTCCAAAGTGCTCTACGCAGAGGTCTTGCTGCGAATCGTTCGATCCTGAAAAGAGCGAGCCTTTAAATGACCTGCCCGTTCAAGAGAGAGCCGTAACTCCAAAGCCTCGCAAAGCCCTGGCGTGATTTCAGTGATATTCGCCGCTGAGAGCTTTTTTTTTTTTTGGGGGGGGGGGGGGGGGGGCGACGCAGTAGACTCAGCTAATTGGGCAGTTTCTGCTGTGTTTGTTCGCCGCGGGGTTTCCGTTTCTTAAAGGCAGCTCTGCAGAATGACATTACTGTGAAAGATTTCGCGACACTGCAACGTACCTAAGCCAGTAGCGTATATAGTGACTATGCCACAGAAATAACAGTGACTGTGTCATAGCCATAGTCACTATAATTCCGATTACATCAAGAGTATGAGCCGTAGGTTACCCAGCGGGTGGCCATTTTTATTAGCAGACATTTGTATGTATTTATCTTAGAGTCTTCAGTCGGTCGGCAACCCTTGTTCGAAGCTTGCGACTGGGGAAACACTGGCTAAGTCGTGCAACTGTAGTGCCTAGATTAAAATATTAATTTAAAAAAAATTGTACTTTGACATTTTCCCTCGAGCATGGTGATCTAACGGTGCCGCTATCGAACATTTTATCGCCGAGGAACATGCGTGCTCATACAAAAAGAAAAAGAAAACGCATGTACTTCGGCTGAATCCAAAGCCACACTTCCCTCTTCCGCCGTTTGTTGACCTTCAGACCCAAAGTGACAATTTAAAGTCTTTTAATTAATACGCAGCAGGTTCATATGTGCTAACCTAGATAGTGCTACCTACGCCAATAGAAAGTGATATCTGAATGCAGATACATATTTTTTTCTTTAGCATTGTATACACAAGCGGAGGGACGTTGTCGTCGATGGGTGTAGTTTCATTTGCTACAATTACATCTACAAGAAACTGTAAAGCTTAAAGCTACTGAAAAATGTTGTTGTTCGCCACTCTTTTTCTCCAGTGTTTGCAATGCGTTAGTTAACAATACCTGCACGTAAACGGTGTGACCTGATCCAATTTTTACACCGGACTGCAGATCTTTGTACAAAGGTTTCTTGCCTTTTTTTTTGTTCCTTTCCGTCATCTTGGCTATATTAATAGCTGCTCATCGACATTCGCATGCCTGATACACGCCAAATCGCGCTATAGCTGAACTGCATTCCGCAACTTTTGAAAAGTGCCCACTCTCACCCTGATTGGTCACTCTCTTCTGTCCTAAATCGGCTCATTTATCTTTCTTTCTAAGTTCTCCTAAGGTTGGCGTCGTAGGCTGAAAATCAACTCCCTTGGCCTAGGTCCTCAATTGCTCAATCTTTCGGCACGACAGCATAGAATTCGCATCTTACGCTAAGCCCAGAAGCTTTTTCATGGTGGTCCTATGGACCCGCTCTAAAGAGTATCGTAGTCTACGCGGGAATGGCCGTCGTAAGGAGAACAGTGCTTAGCAGTGGGGACGTGTAGCCAAGTAGGGGTTCGCGAGTGAAAGAGCGCCGGTTTTTCGAGCTTCGAATTACCGTGGTCAGGCGCCGAAGTCACGCGATCGTTCATCTTGTAACGATACCTACTGCTTTGTGCGTAGTGCAGGGACAGCGCTTTGGCTTCAGTCACGAGGAAGAAGTTTAATAATAATAATATTTGGTTTTGGGGGGAAAGGAAATGGCGCAGTATCTGTCTCATATATCGTTGGACACCTGAACCGCGCCGTAAGGGAAGGGTAAATGAGGGAGTGAAAGAAGAAAGCAAGAGAGAGGTGCCGTAGTGGAGGGCTCCGGAATAATTTCGACCACCTGGGGATCTTTAACGTGCACTGACATCGCACAGCACACGGGCGCCTTAGCGTTTTTCCTCCATAAAATTGCAGCCGCCGCGGTCGGGTTCTAACCCGGGAACTCCGGATCAGTAGTCGAGCGCCCTAACCACTGAGCCACCGCGGCGGGGCGAAGAAGTTTAACCTATTGGGTTTTTAGGAGCAGAAATGGAGCAGTAACTGTCTCACCTATGCATGTACACCTCAACCGCGCCGTGAGAGAAGAGTTGGGAGCGAAAGAAGAAACTGGGAAAGAGGTGGCGTAGTTGAGGGTTCGGGATCAATTTCTGCCATCCGGGGATCTTAAACGTGCACTGACATCGCGCAGCACACGGGCGCCTTTTGCATTTCGCCTCCACCGAAACTTCCCGAGGTCTGCAGCTCTTTCAAGAAAAGCGGAGGATGGGGAGGGGGGTGTCACAGTTTGCAGCCCTCTCACCTCTCACTGGCCAGCAGCATCTTTCGGCCAGACGAACCGGGCTCCTTTCGAAAGTGTACCGTCTCGACGACGATGTGCGCGTCCACTGCCCTGCTGGAAACTCCGCCAGTCGTCGCTCCGGTCACTCTCAGGAGAGAACAAACGGCCCGGTGTCGCTCTTCGTCCGCGCACGGCTTCGAATGACGACGGCTCTCTCGCGCGCTGCCTTCCTCCGCGTCGGAATGCGCCCGTTGGTGTCGGCGCGCGCTGCACGTCACTTTGCCCCCGACTGTCTCGCCGTAGACGCGGGTGCGTTCGCCTGCCTGCTCGCTTGCTCTACGCTAGCACGAGGGACGAGCGCGCGCCCACACACAGGCACACCGGAGCGGCGCGCCGCCAACAGCTGTGGTTAGCGTCGGGAGGTCACGTGACACCCTTGGCGAGGGTCGTCGAAACGCCACCGAACAGATATGCGCGAGCCGGGAGACGGAAAGGCTGTTATGACGAAGTGCGACGCGATTCCACGCTGTTGGCGCTGTAGCTTCAAGCTCGTTCTCGAAGGCGCCGGGTAGCAAAGGCTGGTTTCAAACTTTTTTTTTTTTTTCAACGGCTCTGGCCTTGTGGGACAATGGTAGAAGATATATTTTGGTCAGGCTATGGACACATGAGGAGCACTTACCGACGTGAACAATATAAGGGCTAATACCGGCTGTCCCTTATCAGTACTACCGCCACCTACCGCCAGAACGCTACTGTACGCGCTGAACCTGCAGCGCCGGCGGTAGGGAGTACTTAATGGTCGGCATGTTGGACTCAGTCTTCCTTGAGGAGTGAGGCGCGTTCTTATTCGGCGGAGGGTGCATTCGCGAGTTCCTGCGCATTTAGATTATGACTACTAGCCTTTAGATTTCTTAGAGTGTGCGTTCATTGCGGACAATACAAAACGTGTGCGTGACACTGCTGCGCGTCAGTCTTTGAAGAAACAGCGGGGGTAATACAGCACATATCTAAGGCGCTTTCGTACTGCCGCCGATGGCTGCGATTTCTGAGAATTTCAACGTGTGACACTTTGGCGAGAACAAAGTGGTAGAACATGCTTACGTATTCAAGAAAGTAAAGCAGCTGGCTTCAGCCAACTTTTAAAATCTGAGATATGGGCATATAACCCGGATACAAATAACATTCTGGAGTTGGGCTAGTTTGTAAATTGCAAACATGATGGAAAACAACGCGTACAAACAGTACAAGAATGAGACGACACACACAGGGGCGAAAGACGACACGCACTGCGCACATGTGTCATCTCTTTGTCAACCCTGTGTGTGTCGTCTCTCTCATGTGCCGTTTTTACGCACTGTTTTCCGTGATGTCTTC
>NC_135503.1:13498353-13503353 GCF_052857255.1 Amblyomma americanum | reverse complement strand
CCAATACATGTAGTCAGGTCAAAACATTCAGAAATAAATAGGCTCACCCCACATATTGAGCCGCGCAGATCCGCTCCTCGGCACGTGGTGGTATAAACAACCGCCAAGAGCGGGGAGCCGTAGCTGACAGCTCCCGACACCAGAGTAAAAATAAAGAGAGGCAAGACAGCGAGGCTGGAAACAAACTAGGTCACGTCATGTGCACGCCACACAGCAGCAATGAGCAGCTGCCTTTCATTGCGGCGGTCTCCCATTGCCGCCGCATGCATGAGGGAGGCTATCTCCGAAATTATTCTGCTCCCTTCATTGTCATAGGGAAGGCAGCGTTTGTCATTTTGTAGGCCTCTTTCTCGCGGTTGCCGGTCCTGTTTGCGACCTTGTTTCGGAGATTGTAATCGTTGTCTCTGTGTCCTATCGTTCTGCATTGCATAAGCGCGCATTTTTTCCTAGCTTCTATTTCTTTCTGTTACTTTCTTTTTTTTTCGGGCACAGAAGTTATAGGCTGTTGAGGAAAATCTAAAGTAAAGGGAAGAAGAAGATTGTAAACCTGAAATATCCCGCGTGCCGTTTATTTTTGCGTTCAGGCGTTTGCGCTCCCTCCCCCTCCCCCAACCACAGTATATTTCTGTTTTTGTTACAGTTTTTCTATTTGTTTTTTTAATAAACAAAGAGAAATGGATGGATTCAGTGCCAGCTACTCTTGGATTGAGCGAGTCGGCGGATGTGCAAGGCTTGGTGACTGTAGGACGCATTTATTTTTCCTGTACATAATTTATGCCCTTTCCAATATTCCTTTTCTTTTTTTTTCCTTAACCAGCACTTACTTCACGTGGAAAGTAAGCATTGTGATTTACGTTTCTCTATGCGCAGTTGATACAATCTCGCGGTTACCATTCTGATGTTTTTACTTCAGACAGACATGTTTACCGGTCATGGAAATGAAAGTCAACAGGCCCTTCTACTTGCTCTTTTCTTTTTTTGCGTGTGCAAGCTGTTTATCTCGCCCGGATTCAGTCACTTGATAAATAGAGCGGCTCTGCATACGTTCCAGCCGCGGTCTTCGGGCAGGAGGCTTCCCCTGCAAGCCTCTTAGTTGTGCATGCAAATGACATGCCGAAGGAAGCTGTTTGATCTGTAGCCGCGAATCCTTGGTATATTTTTATTTTTTCCCGACTTCCCTTTCTATGTTGCTCGCATTTCAATGCTTGACCTACGGCGTCATCATTTCTCTCTCTCCCTTAGCATCTATGTGTGAAGAGAGCGGAGCTGAGCTGACAACCGCTAAACCAAGCTACGCAAGCGGTCATTTGCGATGTGCTCGTGTATGGTAAGCAGACTAGGTCAATCGCATCGCTTCTATATTTTGTAGCGAGAGCTACACTGGGCTACCAGTCGAGCATTTCGCGGTGGCCACGAGAGGAAAATTGTGCGCAATCGCCGTTACCATGGCAACTGGAGAAGAGCAAGGTGCGGCGTGCGCTTCGCCGCGGCAGCGCGCCCACTCCACCGTCGGAGCTCAGCGTGACGTCACGCGGATAAGAGAACAATAACTCTTCCGATCCTGAGGTTGTCGCCTGGCAGTTGGCTACTCAACAAAGAAAGAATTGGCGTCAGAAGGCGGAGAGAGCAGCGGAGACGCCCGAAGAGAGAGAGGAACGCCTTGCCAAACGGAGATGCCAGACTGCCGAGCGTTATAGACGGCGCATCGCCGCCGAGATGGAGCCTATGGAAGGCGTCAGTCAACGGGAACCAACCGAAGAACATTTGAAGACCCGTCGTGTAACTGATCACACCATTCGAGTTTCCGAAAAACGAGCTCAGTCAGGGAAACGTACCACGCTACATATATCCTGGCATAGCCGAACTAAGAAACTGCGATTTTTTTGTTTCAAGTTACAAGCCCGTTTCGTGAAATCACTTTGATTCTTAAAGTGCAATAGCGTGACAGATTCACCTTGCTCTATCGAGGACCATCGTAACAAATCGTTTTCCTTGCTTTTGAGTTCATAACCGATTACTCGGTGTCCACCTTGCAGTTCAAAAAAAGATTATGTTGCCTGCAGACAACGTCAACTCAGGTTTTTGAGGTTGACAAATGAACTGGACGGGTGCGCTAAAAAGTGACTATCGTGAATACGGAAGAAAACCGGATTTTTAATCGAAGAAAGCGCTTTCCAAATGCTGTTGGCACCAGCAACTGTTTATAGAGGCATGGAAATATCGCGAAAATACCTAGCGCTCTCTCAAAGCAGTGCGAGCATACCGTTTGAAGAACGCGTCAATGGGCGAGGAATACTAGGAATTCTAGATGATGCGTTTAAAATACCGGGAACATTATGCAAAGCCCTTCGTATGGAGAGTTTATTTTGTTGCTCTTTCACTCTAGGTTGTCTTTTTTGGTCTTTTTAGTCAGAACTAAATTAGAGGCGTCGAAAGGGCGTAAAGCATGAGAGAATAAAATGTTAAAAGTGAGCTAGGATGGAATTTTTTACAGATCACCATGGCACAAGGTATATTGGTGTACGCAAGGTGCGGTCGGAGACCAATTTTCCAAGCATTTCTTCACACGGGAGTCTAGCGCAAGACCAGGGAAAAACTTGCACCCATTTTTTCACCGGTGAGTACCCGGAGGCATTGTGAATCGAACCCAGCATCTCCTGTAATACGAAAAGCGCGAATTTTGAACTCGGTATAAACTCGTTCAAGCTCCTCTGCTTATCACAGCACACCCTTCGTATGCCGTGTTTAGTTTGCCTCCCATTTAGTTTAGATTGTTCTGTTTTCTTTTTTTGCCGCTAAGGAGCTGGGAGCACTAAAAGAGCGAAAAGCACAAGAGAAAAACAAACAGAACTGTCACTATTTTGTGACTCATGTGCATTAACCCTCTTAATACATAATTCTTTTCTGGATAAAAACTTGCTCCGGCAGCTAAGTCATCTGCGCCACTCATAGGGCATTACTGAGCAGTTCTCACTTTTACTCACATATCTCTTTTTGCTCTGCTCGCTTTTATGTCGCCTCCACGCAGCGCCCCCAAACTCCCTTAGCTCAAAACACCACGGAGGGATCAGCCTGACCCCGACGCCCCCGGCGTGTCTAATCCCCTCGGCTGATCTCCCGCTTTTCGCGGCTCAAGCCACTCGGTCTTCGTCGCATGTTGTCGAGGAAAGCGGGGCGGGCTCGGCTACAACCGAGTCAAGCCAAGCTGGCCAGCAGATAAACTTCATTACTGCGCACTATGTCAAAGTAAATCCAAGCTAGAGCTTGTTATCTGTGCGTCACTCTTCCGAGCTATTAGTAAATCTATGTCATTAGGCGTTATCTTGGTGCTGTATCAGTGACCATTTACGAACGACCCTCAACTGCTTGGATTAGAAAGTCCGCCTCCACAGTGAGCTAGCTTCTGCTTTCGTGTTTCATTCCATGCGGTAATGGCTGTTCGCAAAAAAAGCAACAGTCTTGCGCAACCATACCGCTTCACATGACTCATAAAGAAACAACCGGAGCTATGATTCATTAGGATATCCACAACCTTAAACAAGCTTCCCTGGCGTGTTTAAAGACTACACGCATCATGAGCAGAGAGCCCTTCTGGAAGTGCGCACTCTCGATGCCTTATCTAAGATAGGAGTTTGAGGCATTGATATAAGGCAATAAATTGTTTCAACACTTTTTCTGGGACCCTAGGTCCCGCAAAATCACTCTTTGTTGTCTTAAAACATAAGCGGCAAGTGGGAAAGAAAAGGCGCTCTTTGGTAAAGGCGTCACGTTGAATTACAGCGCTCCGCAGATAACGCGAATCACCACAGGGGCTGAATTAGGTCAACACAAAACTCACGAAAGAGCGGATTGCGTTGGCCCGTACATTGATTATTATATTTGTTCTGTCGGCCATTTATGGCTGGTTAAGAATATAATCAACCACAAAGCCAGATTGCGGCTTCCTTTAACAAATGGGGGATTCACACGCCGATTTCAGTGCAAGCAGTCTTCTGGTACGCAATACTATAGATACACGGGCATGAGCACTTTTGGCGGACAACTCGTAGCTGGCTGCCCGGAACTTCATTCTCAAAAACAGAATATTGCGGGGGAGATTCCTAGGAGCAGTGAGTCGGCATGAAGCCATTTCCTTGCTTTCCGCACGAAAATAATAGAGCAATGCAGCACTACACTTTACAGAAATTTTAACGTGCTCGTAATGCGCAATAAGCCCTAGAAAGGCTAGATTTTCACTTGCAGGAGCGGCCGTGATGTTAGAAAGTTTTTCTTTTTTTTACGCAGTGTGTCTAACCCAGGATTAATCAGTCTGTGCCTTCTAGAAATTTCAACTCTTCGGGTTTTCATTGGCCAATAGCCTACTCGTTACTTGGCAGTCGGAAGGTCAGCTTCGAAGAAAATTAAGTATCAGTTAATGCAGACGACGAAAAGGACAGCGCATTTTAGTTTGTTCTTTTCTCTTATTATCAAGCATCCGCCGAAGGGACGTGCGAATACCTGCATATTCCGCGTAGCACATATCTTAGGAGTCGTTTCAAGTGGATCCAATTCCACACCTTCGGCGCCTTGACAATGACCAGGGCTCCGACCTTTTCGAAATTCGAACTCGATCACGTTCATTGTATTCTTTAAAAGGACACGAGGTCATTCAACTGTACAAGAGTTGGCGTATGAGCTGGACCTCCCAGCCGCACTGTCGCCTCTAATTGAACGTTACTGGCCTTCAAGTCATTTGCTCGGCTAGGAACTCCAATCATGTTCGCGGCTGCTCAAAAGAGCACTTCACTCTGATCAATTCGTGACCCGTGGATCCTTCCCGCGAGCATAGCGAAAGTCTGAAGCTGATCGCTCTACACTCTAAATCAAAAATAAATGAACGAATGTGCGTTGAGTAGATGCTAGAAAGCCCTGGAGGAGAGGTGTGATACAGCAGAGACTGGTCTCGAAGCACTACTCGAAAGCAGTACGTGAGCTAATTATCCGCAATTCGCTAGCTCGCA